>NW_009918865.1:0-19002 GCF_000696875.1 Nestor notabilis
GAGCAGGATCCATCTTTAATATCGCCAGGTCTGTGTGCATCTGCCGTGGCGTGTCACCAGCGTGGCGAAGAATATAACCCAGTAGTTGCGAGGCTACTAGCTCTGGCTGGTAGCTCAAGTGCGAGGCAAATGGGCTCGAGGGAAGCGGAGCTCTACCTATTCTCGATTGCTGGCAGGAGCAAAGGGTGTGCGTGTATATATATGTAAAGTACAAAAATGTCTATTATACACATATTCATTTCTATATATTTATTTATGTCGATATAAAAATAAATAAAACCCAGCTGATAACATGGGCAGGTGTCATAAGCCTGTCAAAGGAGAGATGGGGCTGCTGAGCTCATTAGTTTTTGCATCTCCTCTGCAGAATGAGGAAATACGACGTTCATCCAACAGCTGAGAGTATGAAAATGATGTGCTCATTTCAGCTGTAGGCCTTGGTGTTACAGCCAACCCCGTTTGCAGAACTGGGGCAAGTGATAAGGTGTTTGTTCTGTTGTCTGGTTTAAAAATACGTGTGCATTTTGAAGTCTTTAGTGGCTCAAATTAGGATAAAAGCCCAGTATTTTTCTTGACATACTGCCTTCCACCAAAGAATTTAAGACGCTTCAGCACCGAGGCTCTGTTTGGGCATATCACTAGAACGTATGTTTCTTTTTTAACATATATGCATGTTTCTATTTCCAGTAGACTTCAGGAAGGTATAAAATGTTCTTAGCTTTAGGCATATGGTTAGTATTTTGCTGAATTGAAGCAAATTTACAAGGTCGCCAAACTATGTATGTTAATTAGGAAATATAAGCAAAGGTCTTGAGTTGTGTCTTCATGTAGAACTAGAAACTAGATTTGGTAGAGTATCATCACATTCTTAAAATGTCTTGATTTGCCTTTTGTTTTCTTTCTTGTGTGGGTTTGGGTTTTCTAGGTTTTTTTTTCTTGTTTTGGTGTTACGGGTTGTTTTTTTCAAATGCTTGAACTATAGGTCTTTAAAGGAAGGTGTTTGATGAACAGTTTGGTTATTGCTTTTCCTCTTGAACTGATGATTTTCTTTATTTTAATTGTTTTCATTATTTTGTTTCGTACCGTGCTTGTATCAGAATATACCATGATCCACCCACCAGCAAACCCCACTTAAAAGGCATTGGCAGCATTTCTAGCATGGGCAGTGAACATTTTGCTTATTAAAAATTGAGTGCCCCTCCCTCCCCCCAAAGGGACAGTTTTTGTAATTCAGTGACCCTCTTTGGTTTCACATATTGATTTCTTTTCAAGAAGCTCTAATACCTTATTGTCTTCAGCCCTGGCTAAAATCTTTGTTGGTACCAGTTTGATACTGATGCAATTGGTTTGATGCTGTTGCTGCTGCAGATCCATGTGCCTCATTGCTGTTGCTTTCTTTTATTTGCTTTTTTTGTTTCTTAGGTTTTTGAGGTACTAGCATTGTGGAAGTGTTTTATAGTGCACAGCTTTCATGATCAATCCCAATTTATGAATGTTAAAAATTATCATTTAAATTGATGCTCAGCATTTATGTTATGTTTAAGTACAGTTGAAGCTTTATTTCACTTTTTTATTGGCTTTCTAAATGATCTTGATTAATTTCTTTCATAAAGAATTCGCAAAAGCCAGTAGTGATTAATCTTTTAAAAAGGCGAGCTAATCTCTGCTACAAAACTTTCATTATTCTGAAGAAGCTGCGAAGCACCTTTGGGTTTTGTGTAGTATTTCCTTTCAGTAAAGCGCGTGATTTTTACTATATCAACATTTCTGAAATTTTAAAAAGGAAGAACCTGGCTGCAGATACGTATTTTTTCAGATACTAAGATCTTTTTCCATGTAATTATCTTTTTGATAGTTTACAGCCAAAAGGTAGGCAGGGTAAATGGCTGTTGCCTTTCCAGCAGAAGACTGGTAGCAGAGTAATCCCTAAGGGGAATGTTCTGAAGAGGCCACTCCTGCAGCAGCTGCAGGTCCTGTCCTGGGCACTGCCAGGCAGTCAGTAGCTTCTGGAAGTAAGGAGGAGTCTGGCTGAATTTGGATTTATTATGTGTTTGTGACCCCAGTGTTGCTGGAGCGAAGAAGCTTTATCCACCTAAAATAGGGAAGGTGCAGAGCTAAGGTTGGAGTTCACAATCTTTTCTCATTTGACATTCCTGTATCAATGCCCCTGTTCTGTTGAAGCTAATTATACAGTTTTACAGATCAATTCCCTCCTGGATTAACAGACTTTGGCCATTGTTAGTATTATGTTGTCTGAGAAGAGATGCTAATGTCAGTGCGGCTGGGTACAAAGATTTGGAGTGCAGATTCTACTGCTGACATGTAAATGCAGCAATGAGAAGGTAGTTGACCATCAATGACTGAATAGGGGTTGTTTTTGTTCATCTCCTGTTTCGTCACCCTTAAAAACAACAACAAACTTACCACTGCCAAAGGAAGTAAGTAAGTAAATTCTAAAGACGATGCAGAGATGTGCGCATGGTCACAGTTTATGGAGTTATTCTGACTCACGTTATCTAACAGATCATAGAATCATAGAATAGTCAGGGTTGGAAAGGACCTTAAGATCATCTAGTTCCAACCCCCCTGCCATGAGCTGGGACACCACACACTAAACTATGTCGCCCAAGGCTCTGTCCAACCTGGCCTTAAACGCCTCCAGGGTTGGAGCATTCACAACTTCCTTGGGCAACCTATTCCAGTGCCTCACCACCCTCACTGTGAAGAACTTCTTCCTTATATCTAACCCAAAGTTCCCCTGTTTAAGTTTGAAGCCATTACCCCTTGTCCTACCACTAGAGTCCCTAATGAATGTAACTGTTCTTCCAAATTTTAGGAAAAAATATTTGGGGAGAGAAGGATGGGTCTCTGGTTAGGGTGATTGCCGAAGTGGAGAACCTGTCTTGGTTCTCTATTACATTCATAGTGAGTTTTTGCATTTTCTGTGTGGCAGTTTAGAAATCTGGACTCTGGTGTGCAGAAGTCATTGAAGAGTAGTCACCAGGAGCTTTGAACACTCAGCACTGAGGTCAGTGGGCTTGAGCACAGAATTCAGTAAATTATAGTCCTGGCTTTGATCCAGGCAAAGCTGGCTTTGTTTTCCGTATTCCCTTTTGCTTATCTTTACAGGAGATATGTGTTGTGTTCTTTAATGCTCAAAAAGCTTGGGATATTCTGGATGTCGTGTGTTGTTATTCTCTTTATAATGCAGATGTTGTGCAATAAACAGAGTGGAGACCACTAATTGAATGATACTTCACTGCATCAGCTCCATGGCAGATCTGACGTATACTGAATGATCAAGATTATTCTGGAAAAAACATCAATTGTGTAAATAGAAGCTGTCACATTGTGTATAGACAGCACATAGGACAACATACACCATCATATTACCATAGGGTGACTTGCCATCATATTTGCTATAGACCATTCCCAATCTGCTTCACATTCCAGAATGCAGGGGACAAAAATTATTTTGCCTTTATTTTATTTTATTTTATTTTAGGCAGGTGGCTTTGCATACGATGGGAAGATCTATCCAGAGATAGTTGCTCGCATTTGTTGGGAATTGATGTTGTTTCTTATATGAAGAACCTTAATTAAACTTGACTTTTGATCTAGTAAAAAAGAATTAATTATGAAATATAACTCCAAAAGTATTACATGTGCACCCCAGGAAAAAGGTTAATGTGAGCAACTATCTCCAGCTATGGGAATAAGCTTAGAGAATGTCCTCTGATTTGCTGTTCAGTTTTCTCAGCATTCTCAGCCTATGGGATTTGTGAGAATGGTTTCTCAGGTGAGAAAGTAGAGAAAGAATGTAAGACTTAGACTTGTCCTGATTTATTGGAGCTGATGTCTTAAGTGACTTAGCTTTCTGTGCTGATCTAAGGCTTAGTGGTGCATCAGAATGTCAGGAAAGTCATTAGAACACTGAGTGGTGATAAAGCATCTGAAGTTTGATACTGAAATGAATAATGAAAATGAAATAGTCACAGATACTTTCATTTATGAGTCCATGAGTTCCATGATTTAGGTCACTCAGTTGCTAACGTAAGAAAAAGAGGAGTTTGGGGTTTTCCATGGTAGAGCACAAATGAAAAAATATGTACTTTTTCATTTTTGAGAAAGAGAATTAATATAAACAAAAAGGCACTGAGAAATTCTGAAGAGGTAGCCAGCTCTTCTGTGTGGAAAGCTTAATTGAAGCTTGTAATATATTATGCAGCATCATGTTCTATACCTCAGAAAACTTGAGTTCGGTAAACTGAAGTTGATAGTAGCTTTCGTTAGAACTGAGAGAGACAAGGGCAGAAATGTGGCTTAGCATTCACAGAAATGGGGGACACAGTTACACAGCGAGAAGTGGCAGGAAACAGGTGTAATCAGTGATAGGAGGAAGCTACCTATTGCAAGGTGGTAGTTTTTGCAGTTCTTATTCGTTTTGTTAGTTTCATTACTTCTTGTCCATCTGTTGGCAGAAGATATAAAATTAAAAGCCAATTGATTTGTAAAAACATTCACAGAATTGCTGTCAGGCTGAGAAAAAAGCAGTTTCAGAATTTGGAATGCAACTGCTATCTGGGTCACTGGGGATCTGCAGCATGCTTTCTCTGTGAACTAGCTCAGTAGATGAAGTCTGAAGACAGAGGCAAAGATCTGAGAGGAAAGCTTATTTGATATAGACCTAATTTTTGTCAAATTTAGAAAAATAGGGCAGGTTACTTTGTTGTCCTGAAAGTTGCATATTTCTATATGTGTTATACCCTTCTGTAATGAGTGGGGCTTTGAGACACAATGTGACAAGAGCAGATGAGTCCTATTAGTCTTGGTACTGCATTGAATTCCTAATTCATAAATCTTGCAATCTGGAGTGCTGCAGGAGCACCCAGATCCCATGACCCAGAATCTCCATTGCACCATAGGGGTTAGTGTACTCCTGAATAATGCTTCTGTGTTCGTAGGATGAAACTACCAGATACAGCTCCTTCTACCTAATCCTATCTTGCCAGAGGTGGTTCAGCACACCTCATGTGTGCTCCTGAACTGTCACTTTCCACGCATGTCTGCAAGAAGTTGCATTCAGCAGGCTGAAAAGCAGCTATTGTATTTCTTGCTTTGTTTTTTCTGGCACTGGTCGTAGAGAAAGCATGAGGTTTGAAAGCAATTTTCACGCTAGCACATGATGAGGGGAGGGTGTGAGTACGCACAGCTTTACAAGCAATATGAAAGTGTATTTGATGAAACAACCTGTGCTAGGGAACTTAAGGTTAGAAAGCTCAAGAGAATGAAATAAACTTCAAGAGTGCCAGGTGTCTAACTTGTAGGGGAGATGTCACTCAAGCTCATCTTTTCAGTTGGAATAGGCACTCCAGATCCATCCAGCAAAACAGCTAGGTCCCTGTGAAAGGGCAAGCCTTCCAAGCCATGTCTGAGGCTGTAGCACAGATAAGAGCATATGCTTGTACAGTCCCACCACATCTCCCGTTCACATATGCGGAAGAAACAGTCTGTTTAGAGAGGTTACCTTTGGTAAATGTATTGCCCTCGTTCTGGGAGGGACATAGATCAGAAAGAGATAATGCTTAGACCTTCCTTATGAGAGAGCACACATGTAGTGTAGTGTGAGCAGGTTCTTGTCACTAGGAGATAAACATCAACAGGCATGGTCCAGTATGTGTGGAGGACACTCCAAAAACACCAGTTACCTTAAACATGCCTTCTCAGGCAGAACACAAGACCTGGTACCAGCAGTTCTGTCAAGTAAAACACTGTATTGCATGCTGTGAATTTCAAGAGCAGTTATCAGCTCTCCGTAGATGACATGAAGAAAAATCTCCTTCTTCTGTCTCAGTTGGACCAGCAGCCATAACATTCCAAATGATTCTTCTTGCCCTCTGATTGTAAACATATTATGTATTCTTGTAAACAGAATACTGACAGGTCTGCAGCTTATGGTACATAGAATTGTTAAGGTGGAAAAGACCTTAAGATCATAGAGTTCAAACATTAACCTAACATTGCCAAGTCCACCACTAAACCGTGTCCCTTAAATGCCACATCTACACAACTTCTAAATACCTCCAGGGATGGTGATTCCACCACTTCCCTGGCCAGCCTTTTCCAGTGCTTGACAACCCTTTTGGTGACGAAATTGTTCCTAATATCAAGTCTAAACCTCTCCCAGCACAACTTGAGCCCATTTTGTCTTGTCCCATTGCTTGCTGGGAGAAGAGACCCATCTCACTACAGCCTCCTTTCAGGTAGTTGTAGCAATAAGGAACATTTTTATTGTCTTTTACAGCAGTAGCCAGGTTAAGTTCTAGTTGGGCTTTGTCCTTCTTAATTTTTTTCATCTGAGACAACAGATCAAAAGACTTCACTAGCACACCATCCCTCAAACACTGGCATGTTGCTCCCAGGCTTATCACTAGCAAGCCTTGTTTTCATAGAATAGTTAGGTTTGGAAAGGACCTTAAGATCATCTAGTTCCAAGCCCCTGCCGTGGGCGGGGACACCTCACACCCATATGACCATGTTGCCCAATCTAATTTAAAGCTCTTTTAAGGAGCCTTGCAATTGAGGGGAGAAGAATTACAGGTAGCATGGGAACCTGACAGGATTCATGCTTCCACTTGGTGAGTTTTAGGGGGCTTATGCATGCACAGACAAACGGATCTTTGCACAGGAGTTGTTGGGGCAGCATATGTGTGTTCCTGTGTGACCTGCTGGCATTGACAGGGCTAGGGAATGATGTTCTTTCTTGTCTTACTTATTTTTCCCCCCCCTCAATTTCTTGTCTTTCTTTCTCTTCCTTGAAGTTGTGATTATAGAATCATAGAATAGTTAGGGTTGGAAAGGACCTTAAGATCATCTACTTCCAACCCCCCTGCCATGAGCAGGGGCACCACACACTAATGCTTCATCATGTGTGCTCGAAGAGAGTTTCCGCTGACTGAAAGACATAAGTCAGACTTCAGAGCACAGTTCTTATCCTTTACAATGTGGAAATGAGACAGTTAATGGAAGTGGATTATGAAGTCAGTTCCTCCTGCTGGACTTTCCACATGACCCTTCTTGCTTCAGCATTCTGCATTTGCTGTTGATAGCACTGGGTACCTAAGACAGTGCAGTTCTACCAGTGGAAGAGGCAAGAGGTAGCATGTCATTGAGATTACAAGGAAATAAATTGTGACTTGTGGTGGGTTAGAGAGAAGGAAAAAAAATCTCATCCATCTACCTTCTGATTTTCCTTGTCCCATTTTGAAAAATTTGATGGTTTTAGTATGGATCTTATGTGAACTACTGGTAGCTATAGCAGGTTAACCTGCAAATAGCTGTGGGTGGGAGTGGGGTTTTTGTGTCGAATATGATGCAGTGGTTATAGGTATGAGTGTGAGGCACATATTGAGCCATGTGCATTAGGAGGTCATGAAGCAGCAAGATACAGAAATTCTGGGAACTGCTTCAACACGTGTCCAGCATACTTTCATTGAAATGCATTATTGACATGACCACTGCACCCCAAAAGCGCTCCAAGGTCTGTAGAGTGTTGTTCGATTAATGAGTGCTTTAGCCTGTACAACTGAATGTTCACTTGAGTGCCTTTACTGAACACAATGCAGTTATAGCCAGCAGTGACCCATTATGAGGCATTTTAATTTGGAGGAAAGAGTTGAATTAGGGTTTGGGGGTTGGAGTTGTTTGGGTTTTTTTAGTTTCTAGGTGGTCTTTAATAGTTCATTTGCCTCTCCTGAAATGTTTTCTTTTGGTTGACATCTTTTTATTTCTTTATTTCTCGTTAATCTTTTACCTATATTCAACAACTGAGCTTTCCCACTGGAGTGTGCATGTAGCTTTCAGGTTTCATGTTGCAGGTTACTTCAGTTGCAGGTGTGAGCGACCCTTTCATTACTCAAACTGATTTTACTTCCAGAATTAATCAGTGTTTCTGTTTTCATTGACTGCAAGTGTTACCGAGTAAGGCCATGCAAGATAAAGTATATCTTTTCATCCCATTTTCCAAATAGAGTGTAGAATTTACATCATGTTGTGAGCCCCAAATTGTTAGGATGGTGTACTCCTACTAAAACATCCCACCAGATTTGCTAAGTATGTTAAAATTAACATCTGAAATAAACTGCAGTCAAGTGAAGATGATGTTTATTCTTTGTGGATTTTTCTTTCAATGTTTTCTGTGATTTTGAACTAACTATGAGCACCTGGAATTGTGGAGGTTGTTTAGGCTGGAAGGGATATCAGGAGTGCGCTGTGCTTTAAGCAGGGTTGACACTGAATTCACATGTGGGACTTGTTTCCTGTCAGGCCATGAAAAGTTTCAAGAATGGAGAACCTCTCTGGACAACTGTAGCTCAGTACCACACAGCTGCTTGCTCATCCTCCCCCTTCCCACCTCTGGGTGGTATGGGGAGGAGAATCGGAAGAATGTAAACCCTACAGGTTGAAATAAGAACAGTTTAATAAATAAAGTACAATATAATACTACTACCAATAATAATAATAATGCTAAGTGAGATACAAGGGGAGAAAACATAAGACTAAAAGGGTAAAGGCAAAAAAACCCGGTAAACCAGAGTGATGCACAATACAATTGCTCGCTACTTGCTGGGACCCAGCCCAACCTGAGCAGCGATCGGTCTCTTCTGGGTAACTCCCCCCAGTTTATATACTGGGCGTGACATGCTGTGGTATGGAATACCCCTTTGGCTAGTTTGGGTCAGGTGTCCTGTCTCTGCTCCCTCCTGACTTTTTGTGCCCCTCCTCATGCAAGAGAAACTGAAAAGTCCTTGACCAGGGTAAGCACTACTGAGCAGCAACTGACACATGGGTGTATTATCAGCATTATTCCCAGACTAAAGCCAAAACACAGCACTGTACCAGCTACTGTCCCAGTCAAAACCAGGATAACAACCTGTTCCAATGATTGTTTACCCTCAGAGAGAAAAAAATTTACTCATGTCCAGTCAGATCCCTGCAATTTTTGACTGTTGCCTTTTGTTACCCTGCTATGCGTCTTGACAGAGGACTTGGCTCTGTCTTCTGGGTAAACTCATGGATATTGGAAGGCTGTTGTTCAGGTCCCCCGAAGTCTTCCCTTTGCGAGGTTTAACAAGGTTCACTGCTTCTGTGGGTCCAAAACTGAATGCGGTTTTCAGATGTAGTTGAGCAGGTGCCAAATGGAAGGGGTTACTTCTCCTGGTACCCTGTGCTGTGCTGTTTGCCTTCATCACTTCCAGGGTACACTCCTGGCATGTTTAGGCTTATTGCTCACCAGGACTCCCTGATGTTTTCAGCAGAGCTACTGCACTGTCACTCAGTCTCCTGCAGATACTGCTAGAAGGGTTCAGATGCATCATTTTGTATTTGTCCCTGTTGAATTTCATGATGTTCTTGTTGGCTCGTATCTCTGCATATTGATTGTATCCTCAGCTCATTATCATCCACAGACATTTTGGCCCTTCCTCAAATTGCTGATTTGTGCTTGTATGTGACTGATGTGTCAGCTGCTACTGTTTCTCTTGAAACATCTGCATTTCATTTTGGGTGGACTGTTTACCTCTAATGAATTTAAGTTAGAAGAAAGTGAAATTATATCCTCTGCTGCAGATATGGGGCTGTTTTATAGATATGATGTATGCATTTGTCTCAGCCTGTTGAAATCAATACTAATGCATAGCATGGACTTTCGGTTCTGAAATGTGGGAAGAAACCAAATAATTTATTATGAATTATTTATAGTTTTATGGGCAAGCTTCTCAAATGAAACTGGAACATTCTCATGTAAGTTATTTTCTATGAGATATCAAATCTGGTTGGTAATCTGTCTGTGCTAAAGTAAGAAAAAGTTCAATTATGTCAAAATATTTGAAAGTATAGGCTATTTTGCTGGAATAAGTAAGGAGATGTTTGCCTCCTCCAACTGTTGTAGACACTAATGGAATTATAAATTTTTTTCAGGTCATTGTGGATAATATTTTTCTTTTGTTTTGAAGACTTTCATTAAGTGACTGAATAGGAGAAATGAGTAGTTTTATTTTGGGTAAATGCAGGACATGGGTAGAGCATGTGTTTGGAACAATAGAAGCTGTTAATAATATGAATTATGCCTTGTGATAAGTGTCACAGGAGCTTGTTTCATTGCCTGTAAGAGCAAGGGAGAAAACTTACTGCCATTTGGCTGAAGGAGAGATTTTCTTTGGATTATGGACCACAGATGTTGAGAAAATCTTCTAATTAAATTGACTGGAATAGAGACCTAGCAAAATGTTTGTGAAGATACTGCATAGTTTTGGTGCAGTGTGGGGCAAGAGAATCTGTCATTCCTGTCTCTTTTTTTAAACTTTGTTTATGGCAAGTGTGAAATTTTGCTTAGTTGAAATTAGTAGGAATCTGCAATAAATTTTCTAAAAACTAATGTCATATTTATTGTTGGTTGGTGATTTTTGATCATTCACCTCATGAAACTCAACTTTAATAAAAAATTATGTATGAAAGAGATACTAGGTTGTAGGCTGCTCTTATTTTGTTGCTGCAGTATATATTTCCTAACTAATGCATTAAAAATCCTCATCTCACAGGTACAGGACTACAGTTAGAAAATGCTGACCTGCAAACTTTCAACTGTGTTTTCTCCATATTTGTCTTTACACACTGGCATTCTTCCAAGGGTTTAGAGGGCCGTTTCCTATAAGTGAAAGATAAACATTGCTGGAACGTGCAAATATCTTTCTTTAAGCAGTAGTATGAGATTTTGCAGCTTTTGGGAAAGAAGAGTATTTTCAGCATAGTGATGAGCATGTTACTGAATAATGTCATTGAATGCAACAGTAGTTTTCCTTTGCGATCAGTGAGTAACATGCACTGACGTTTGAGTTACTAGCTTGTATGTTATATTATGCCACCATGAGGTTATACAGACATGTCTGTTTTAAGGTTAAAACCTTCAGGTCTTTGAATGTCATATTTGAAGAGGATTTTTTTTGTCCACTCTGCTGGATTAAGGGGATGTTTGAACTTGCAGAGATTTTTTTTCAGCTAATTCCCCTGCGTAGCCACCAGTAAGAATTACATGAGGCAAATCGTGTACCTAGGCCATTAGGTAAAAAAAATAAATAAATATTATTCATGCTACAGGGTTACTGGATGTTCTTCTGCTATGCAAATATAGTGACCATTAACAGATAAATTTGACAAATCATTAGAACTTCTCTGTAAGAAATAGAAGAAATTCTCTATAAGAAATGGTCTCATTTGTCAAGGAGATGATGCTGAATGATTTTTTGTGTTTGTTTTCTGTTTACATAATGACGGTTTGATTGTAAAGGTGGTAAGTGGGAAATGCATGTCATTTGCTTATCACCTAATAGGTCTTGAGGATATATAATACAATGTGAGCATTTCAGGTAGCATATTTAAAATTAGAATATTACGCAGATTCTAATATTTCCCTTCTGTACTTCTCCCCACTATTCTATAGCAAAGTGCGAATTTTTAATATTCTTTTTTGATTCTCTCAATTCTGATGCAAGGTAGAATGCATCAGTCATTTAATAAAATACAGGCAGTCATTTAAAAAAATAATGAAAGAGCAGAACTACACGTTTAATATTAGACAGCGAGAAAACTGAGAACTTATAATGGCCTCTAAAATGCCTGGGCAAAGGTGTTCTATTTTGTAGGCTTTGGGAGCTCTATTACTGGGATATGCTTGCTCATTTAAATCTCTTTCACTTGCAAATTCATCTTTATTTGATAAGCGTTTTATTTTTGGTCTTGTAATATTAATAGTTTATCTCTGATAAGATTACAAAAGATGATATTTAAATAAATCCTAAATAAGAGAAGCTGCAGACTGTGGCATTTAATTTTGTCTGCTGCGTATCTCCCTTGCCCCAGGAAGGTGAATTTCTCAGCTTCCATCTTCCATGGTAACCAGAGTTCTGAGAACCAGGCTGGCTGATGCAACAAAATAGCAGGAAATAAAAAGGCAAAGTTGCTATGGTAATTGTAATAGTAATTGTCAGAGCTTCGCTAGCAGGTGTCAGTCCTGAATTTTGTTGAAGTTGTTATTTATGCCAGTAGACCACTAGAGCAAGACATGTGAAACATAATTCTGTACTGAAAATTCTGGTTTATTGTATCCTGTGAGTTCTCATGTTTTCTCTTGGGTGGTGAAACATTCCAGTTTTAATACGTGAGTTGAATGAAGAAGGCATCTAATAGTGAAACACCATCAAGCAACTACTTACCCGGTGAGTGCCTTACAGCAGTACATGAGACGCACTAAAAAATACTCTAATGGATGTTTTTAGTGACATACGTATAGCACACTGTGATAAAAGAATACAGGCAAAAAAATCCCATCTAAATGTCATAGCTGATTTCATGTTCAAATTTCATAGCTCTTGCTTAGTTAGCCTGTAAAAGTGTTTGAAAGGTAATGCTTGATTTCTGTCTATTTTATGTATCTTACTAGGTGCGCTTGAAAGTGTTTAGGGGTATGTTCCCATTGCATAAGTGAGTTGTTAGCAGCTTTATGGCTTAGTCTGATGACATGCTTGCGTAGTTCTTGCAAGCGTGATCATTCCAGGAAGGTGTTTATTGAGTGTGCAGTAGTAATCTTGAAGGGTACAGCCTATAATGATCTGTGTTATTTTGTTGATTTTGCAGACCCTTAATTTCATCAATATTTGGTTTGTGTCAACATTTGTGGAATGAATACTGTCCTTACTCAGTTTTTTCTGCATCTGGTTGAGATCTTGGTTTGGAAGTGTAACCACTTACAGTGGTATTACTCAGCTGTAGAAGAGGGCTGTTTTGTTTTTTGTTTTTATTTATTTACTTAAATAACTCATTAAATCAGTCCACTCTTGCATACAACAGGTCTTTAAAATAGAAAAACCGGAAATGTTAATTTACTTGTGGAATAGTACAGATTTTGAAGGCTAAGGCTGTCCAGATAATAAAATAATCCAAATCCAATAATACAAGCATTAAAAATTTGCATGTTTGTGAAGTGTGGTAATTATTTTTCTATACAGAGGCTTGGGCAACATGGTCTAGTGTGAGGCATCCCTTCCCATGCATGGCAAGGGAGTTGGAACTAGATGACCTTAACTTCCTTTCCAACCCTAGCCATTCTGTGATTCTATGAACTGAAGGTAGTGCTGCAGTCTGTGTCTGTACAAATGTGCGACAGTGGTAGATAGCTGGAATATTAGGTCTGTTTGAAAAATACTACTTTCTAAACACTGACTTCTCTGAAGAATTAGTTAGCACTAGGCAAGCACATCCTCTATCAAAATGTGATAGCTGAAGTCTGAAGCTGGCCATATTCAGTCCTGATTAAATTTAATCTTTCTTTTAAGTTGCTTCTGAATTTGGAGGAATCAATTCAGAAACTTGTGGGAATTCAGTTTGTTGATTTACACTGACCTAATGACTGTTCACTAGTTTGGAAATCATTGCAGTGCCTGAGTACTGATGAGGCATGCGTAAACTAATATTTGAAGGCAATATTTCTATTAAGAATGTTTTGTAATTTTGTTTACCTTCTTTTTAAAAACCAAACAAACTTCCCTTTCCTCGTTTGCTTAACGTTTGTGTTTATATATGAACAAATATACATACAAATATATACCCTTGAAATATTGATAGTAAGTGTATAAAAGGAAGACAATTATTCTAAGGGAAACAAAATTGTTCTAAGTAAATAAATTCAATAAACAACATTTTTCTTGTGTGTGTGTAAAAGCACGAGTAAAAATTCAGTGTTAATTCTATGTAAAGAAATGGCGCTAAGTCTATAAATATTTTTGCTGAGAAGTAACCTACAATGTCTGACTGAGAAATACAGTCTATTTCTAAAGTAGTGTGATTTTTTAATTTATTTCTCTTTGCTGCTAAAATCCCTTTTAGAAAGGAAAGAGGCATTGTTCTTATTTGTGAAGTATATAATGCTTTTTCCAGTATTTCAGCAGGTGGTCATCCTCATACTGTCTGGTGCAGTTTTATTGTAACATGAAAATGGGGTTTGGGTCTGTTTTGAACTAAATGAATAATTAGTCTTTGACCAACTAATTTACCTAGAACCTTGAAGTTTGCTCTGGATCATGTGCTAATTTGCCACGGGCAATCCCCTGTAGTTTTTCAGTGTGCTAGATTTGAAGTCTCCATTTAAAGTGCACATCCTCATGGGTTTGATTCAGTGCTTTTAATTTTATGTAAAGCATTTCTCACTCTCGTCTTGGTTTATGAAGCTTCCAGAAAAAACTGATCTTTAGAAAAGTATTGATCCTTCTTCATGATCAGCGATCTCACAGGCTAAAATATTACTGGGAATCATCATCAAGGATTATTCCAAGATGGGGTAAATGCTGGGAGGAAGGAGACTGAGCAAAGCTCCACCAAGAAAAGAGGACATTACGAAGGGGCATGGTAAAACAGGAACTGGGAAAGAGATTTCAGAAT
Organism: Nestor notabilis; assembly: GCF_000696875.1. Taxonomy (NCBI): domain Eukaryota; kingdom Metazoa; phylum Chordata; class Aves; order Psittaciformes; family Psittacidae; genus Nestor; species Nestor notabilis. Next base: position 14,491 of record NW_009918865.1, read on the forward strand.
GTAGAGAATGAGCGGAAAGCAATGGGAGCAAGGATAACATGTTTTTATTTCAGCTTACCCAAGATCGTTGGGTTTACCTGTTTCCTACATCGCTGTTTTGTTCAGCTCTTAAAAGCAAACATAGTTGTTTCGAGAGACGCAGCCTAGTCTTGATTTGGAACTGAGGGATCAGAATGGTATCAGAAATGTTCTCTGAAATACTGTTTTTCTTTATTTCATAGTAAGGTGGGAAGAAGAGCCACCTTAAGACTGCAGTGTGTGCTGAAATAATGCATGTATCAACATGAATGAGCTTCTAGTAAACAGTTTCCATCTTTTTCATAGTAATGTGTGGATGCTTAAGGATACTGACACACTTGTGTCTGTGGGTCCTTATCACAGCACATGCTACTGAAGAAAGAAAGTGTTTCTCTGTATCTGAAATAATGCTTTATGTAATATGAAATAATGCAAATGTAAGATTAAATGTTTGAAAAGCTCTTGGAGTTAGAATAAGTTTTCTTCCCCAGCAAAAGCTCACCAGCATAGCCTGATGGGTAACAAATCCCCCACTTAAGTACTAGAGTGTTCAAATTTTTCTGATTTCTAATCTGTTACAGTTACTCTTGGATATATGAGTCAAGCGCTTGCTGGAGACATCTAGATTTGACTAGATTGGGTTAAACTGTCTCCTGTAAGATGACTGGAACAGCCTTTCTCTGTGTAAAAGGCACTGCTTGTTCCCCTCAGGATCTAGCCTCAGCTCTTTCGTAATTAGGATTCTGCTGATGGCTTCTGTGGAAATGGTTGACCAGAAGTAGAGCAGTGGGAATACTGTGGTGTCCTAATTTCCCTGACTGTGTTTTGCTGCTTTGTGCCTGGAAGTCAGTAATGTATTCTGCACCGCTGCAAAAATTTTTGCCAAAGCTGTTCTTTTAAATATATATCTTCATGTTCAACTTTGCATTAAAATATTCTAAGGGAGTGCTAAACTGCCCAGCTGTACTGTATAGATTGTGGTGGTTTTACCTCCACAGGTTTGGCTGTTCATATACAAATGGAACCAATGTTGATTAGCTTTGGGCTCCAATTTTCTTAATATTTAATTTTTCTCAGTATGTTTGCATTACCTAGAAGCAGTTCTCTGTAAGGCTCAGTAGCTGAACACTGTGGAACACTACCGCTGATATATAGCACGAAAAAGTCAGTATCTGCTTTCTCCAAAGTGCATTTCAAGGAGAAGTCCATATTTGCTTTAAAATCAGAGTAATCATGCTGCCATTTTGCTTAGCGAGGGCAAGTTTTAGCTGTCGCTGTAACCTGGGTCTGTCCTTATGCACCTGTGTTCTTTACTGGTCACTTCATGGTTATAGTTAGTTACATGGCTGTTTGCTAACTAGATGAAAGTTGTAACTCCCAGCGTGATTCTGGAAAGGGGTAATACAATTCTTAACCTTGTGCTGTGTGCAAGAATGAAGCTGTGTCAGCTAGCGGTCAGCTTTCAGCTGTGTTCTCCTTTCAGCCAGGTAGAATGATTATATTTCTTACCCTATGTGTATGTCGTTCTTGCCAAAAGCTAACATCCTTCTCTTCAGAGAAACAGATTTTTACAGCTGGGTTAAGTAGTTGTTTGCTGAATTTCCTCTGACCTTTTGTGAACTGTGTAAGGTTATTTCCTTCTCAGTTCACTTAAAGTATGTTGAAAAAAACTTATGAGATTGCACTCATAAGTTAATAAAGGCAAAGTTAAAATTGCACAGGGAGAAACATTTGCAGTGTGTGTTTTATTATTTTAGTAGTATTCCTGTGTCATTTTAGGGAGGAAAAATTATTTTCTGCATTTATTTTATGTTACTATTTTAAATCAGAGGAGCAGCATATAAATCTTTCTAAAGAATTATGTAATTAGTGTTTAAATGAGATCTTCTGTTACCAGTTTGGAATGCATAGAATTATTCGTGCAGAGTTAGAAATGTCTTTATACATGTACATGCCCATTGTATGTAGAGTGTGTAAGTGACTGCACAGAATAAGACAGCATTAAACAACACCGATAGCTAGCAGATGAAGACTGCATTTAGATTGTAAGGGTTATTAATGAGATTTGCAGGTTATTTGATAGCTACAAGAAGCATAATTGAAAACCGATCAGAGAACTTATCCTAGTACCTGCCAATAACTGTCAGAATATAGCCATAAAATAGTCACTGGAGTTCAGGGGTCACCTCTTATGTCATTTTAATGCACTATGCAAGGCGGGAAAATCTGTACTGAGTCAATGCGTTGTACCTTAATAAAGAGCAAAAGGTAACCGCAGGCTAATGGTGCACTGTGGTGAGGAGGGCTTACTTCAGCACTAAATCATCCGTGTGTCAGTTGCTGCCACAGCTCACCTTTACGTGCATGGATTTTTAATGAGCTTTAAAGGTATAATAGGCTTTTACTTTTTATAGATATGCTTTTGTAGTTTATTGCTGGCATTACTGTAGATTTAAGCAAATTTTAAGAAGTAATGATTGGTTTTTATGGGCATGAGGATTGCTTTTATATGACCTTTTTTAACTAAGGACAGGTGTGTGTTGACGGCATAGATTATATATTTCACTGATCCCCTCCCCCTGCAATATTGCTATGCATTGCAATACTGCATGTGTAGTAAAACCTGATGTTCTTAGAACATGTCATTTCTTTAAAGATCAGTGCACCTTCCATATCCCTAATTATATTAAGCCAAAAAATACGGTGTTCTGTGAATGTAAAAGATGGAAAAATGATTTTCAGTTAGCTAAGACCAAGCAAATTTCACAGCAGATATTTCATCTGTCTGTTTAGCTGGGAGCATGGTAATACAGTGTGGGCAGTTCCCATAAAACACGTGTAAGTATGTGCCTTTTCTGGCATGGGCTTAAACATCTCTAGGGAAGGATGAGAAAAGCCTCTGAAGGAAGGGTCTAATGAATTATTTAATTGCAGTTACTGTTCCTTTCACTCCATAATTGCTTAATTGGGTACTTGTCAGTGTCTTTGAGAAGAGTAACTGCCTGCTTCAAGGTGTAGAACCTCATTTGCTGTAGGACCTTGGTGATAAATAGGAAAAGGGGTTTATGCCTGGGTTGCACGATGTGTAGGAATACTTCCCAGGCATTGCCCTGTGTATGTGTGTTCATTGCTGTATCTCTCAGTTAATCATATGCGTAATTCGGAAGATATTAGTGCCTGTGGGGTTTCTGGCCTTGACCATGTTAATTAGATCTCAGATAAATATGGTAACCAGATGTCACACTTATCTGCATAATCTGTAAAGAATTAAGAATAAATTATGTAGGGGCATTATAAAGAGGGTTTTTTTGGGTTTGGGTTTTTTTTTTTTTTGGTACTGTTACATTTTGTACCTGGCTTGTGATTCTTTTGAATTTAAGCAGTTTCTTTTTGATTTAAGCAGTTCTTTGACTTAATTTTGAGATACGCTTCTTAGGGCAGTGATGTGAAGACAAATTCCAAGCACTAGATATTGTTGCTCGAAGAAATTTTCCTGGCTGTGACATTTCTGAAGTAGCTGAATGTGGTAGAAGGTCTTGTGTCCCTTTATCTATGTAACTGCTATGTTTGTATGAATGATCATTGGCAAAATGTTTTAATGTCATAGCAGCTCACATTTCCAGTGGACTTGCCAAGAGAAAAATCTCCCTTTCTCTGAGGCAGGAGAAATCAAATTAGGTAAGACTGAGTTCTTTCTTCCAATTGTAGGAGTTCTGTCAAATCTGTTTAATATTGAGATACAGCTGACCTGTTTGCATTTGGCAAGTGTTAGTGAACAGAAAAGAGCACAAGTTTAATCTGTTGTTATATTTATCAACTTTTGTTTCATTAAACAGTTAATCAACAGTTCGTTTTTTCATCTGAAATGTTTTTCAGTACATTTTATTTCTATTAAAAAATCCTACTGCAGTCCCTGTCATATTGGACACTTGAAAGTGTCCTTAAGGACTTGTGCATTAAGATACTTAGAAAAAAAAAAGCAGGACTTTCTTTGCAAATTAGATGTCATGAGTGTTAATACGTCATAGTTAATAACTCCATGCCATTAAATATCCTTGCTGAATTTGCACATTAAAAGCATGTGAGGCATGTGAGGGAATTGATTTGAGGAGGGAGTTGGTCAAGGGACATAAAGTTCAACAAGATACGGATCAATCACACGTGCAGGACCACAGCCTCAGCTTTCAGGACCTTGTGATTGTTTTGCTTTTAACTAGGCTGTCACAGCCTGCCTGCTGTAGGATGCTCTGGTACGCTCGTTTTATACAAATCAACAGTGAAATGTGGCTGTGGGGGAGGAAAATTTTTGTTACTGTTGGATTGTGGGTTTTTTAACTGGGATTTTTTACATATTGTTATTCCACTAGCATTTGGGTTCAGAGGTGTAATATTGTGTGTGCTTATGTCTTCTGCACTGTTACTGTTGAGGAATGGAAAGATTTAAAAAAATTTTGTAAATCAGTTTTTAATTTATATTAAATAATTATATTAATA
>NW_009918866.1:0-8699 GCF_000696875.1 Nestor notabilis
CCAACCCTAACTATTCCATGATTCTAAAATGTTCAGTACAAGCCTATAAAACTAAATCCAGGCTTGCTTAGCATTCTTCAGGAATGAAAGCATTTACAGAATCATCATTTTCGTTTTACAATTTAACATTGTTATTTGGGGAGGAGGCAAGGGAACAGAATACCACACTCTAGCGAGAATCATGCTACCTATTCAGCTTCAATATTTTATTCACAGATGGCAATATATCATGCTGAATGCAGAAGTGAATATGACAAATGACATTTTTCTTCCCCATACTGGATGGAAAGGTAAATAGCTTAAACTCTTTGCAGCTCATAAATATGTGCTTTTAACAATGTATCACTTCATTGTGCTTACAAGAAACAGCTCATATAAAATACCATCTTCAGAATCATAGTAAGGAAAATTAGACTTGAATGATTACTTCTATGAAATTTTTACCGGTAAAATAAGTATCCAATATCTTTGATCACTCTGGATCTAAAACTTTGATATCAGAACCCCAAAAAATAAAATTAAAAAAAATTAAAAAAAAAAAAAAATTGACAGTTTCCTAAGGGTTTGGACATTAAACAAAAAAAATTAAAGATTAACTGAAAGTTTTCTACGTATTAAATCCACTTGGCTTTTTCCTTGGTTTTTTTTTTTTTTTTTTTTTTTTAAATCTCCTACCATTTTCCAAGGATGTACAAACATACTGCTACTTTCAGAAACCTTTTGTAGTGGGTTGACCATGCCCAACACCAGGTGCCCACCAAGCTGCTCTATCACTCTCCCTCCTCAACTGGACAGAGGAAAGAAAACACAGAGTAAAGCTCATGAGTCAAGATAAGGACAGGGACAGTTCACTCACCCATTACCATCATGGGCAAAGCAGACTCGACTTGGGGAAAATTTAATCTAATTTATTACCAATCAGATCAGAATAGGGCAATAATAAAAACAAACAAACAAACAAACAAACAAACAGTCTCAGAAACACCTTTCCCCCACCCCTCCCTTCTTCCCAGGCTCAACTCCCAAATTCTCTACCTCCTCCCCTCCAGAAGCACAGGGGGATGGGGAATGGTCAGTTCATCACACCTTGTTTCTGCTGCTCCTTCCTCCTCATAGGGAGGACTCCTCACACCCTTCCCCTGCTCCAGAGTGGGGTCCCTCCCATGGGAGACAGTCCTCCATGAACTTCTCCAGCATGAGTCCTTCCCACGTGCTGCAGTGCCCCTTGGGGTCACAAGTCTTTCAGCAAACCTGCTCTGTGTGGGGTCCTCTCTTCAGAGGTCCTGCCAGGAGTCTACTCCAGCACAGGCCTTCCACAGGGTCACAGCCTCCTTCGGGCATCCCCCTGCTCCAGCATGGGGTCCTCCATGGGCTGCAGGTGGATTTCTGCTCCACCATGGACCTCAAAGGCTGCAGAGGGACAGCTGCCTTACCATAGTCTGCACCACGAGCTGCAGGGGAATCTCTGCTCCAGCACCTGGAGCACCTCCTCCCCTCCTTCACCGACCTTGGTGTCTGCAGAGCTGTTTCTCTCACATATTCTCACTCCTCTCTCATGACTGCAATTGGTCCTGTGAAGCTTTTTTCCTCCCCTTCTTAAATATGTTATCCCAGAGGAATTACCACTGTCACTGATGGGCTCAGCCTTGGCCAGTCTTTGGAGCCAGCTGGCACTGACTCCATCACATATAGGGGAAGCTTCTAGGAGCTTCACACAGAAGTCATTCCTGTAGCCACTGCTACCAAAACCTTGCTACTCAAACCCAATACACTTTTTTTCAATCCTGCTTGCACAGTTTTGCCTCTAGTACTCCCTTTGGCAAAAAAACCAGCTTTCATCAAGTTGAATGAGCCTGAGACTACTGACTCCATAGCGAAAAGTATGAACAGTCTGCTTCTTCTGAAAAGTACAGTTCACCTTCACCTTCCATGTATTTGCTTTCACAAAACTCCTCAATTTTTTGAATGGAGTATGGAACAGGAGGAAAAGTAACAGTCACTAGTATTTTTATTTGCAGGTCTTCGTAGATATTAACTGAAAAGGAAAAATCTGACAATCCAAGGCACATACCTGTGCCTGTCTACCAACAGGAAAGTCAAACCCTGTCTTCAGTTTTGTTGATATATTTCCTTATCACAGTGCAGTTTAAAACCACAGGAAAGGAGAACCAATACATCTGCCTACCACATCATCACTAGCCAGTAGCTACTGAACTGCAGTTTCCAGAAATGGAGCTACAAATTAATTCTCATTGCTTTTCTATTTATATTAGTTCTCTTTGCATTCTACGGCATTATTTTTAGCAACTATTTCCAACATCACAACCCTGTATCCCTGTGTAATAGTCCTATAAGCTTCTCTTCCACACACATTTGAACATTAGCCCATCCAACTGTCTTCTTCAATGTAGACCTTTCCCTTTCATTCTTTGTCATTCTTTCTTAGTTTTTTTTATACTGCATCCAGGCACTAGAAACCATGTTTTTCTGTCTTCTGGAAAAAAATCTATGTCCTTTCTCTTAAGAGTGAACTTTTCCATCTTTTTCCACAGAAAACCCAAGATAATTTATTCAAAACAACTAGAAAAAGAATACAAAGACATTTGAAATAAAAAACTCAATCCCCCAACAAGCCTCTTTACCAGATTTAAATCTTCCTGAATTTACCTTAGCAGCTCCAGACCCAAGATGAGACTCCAATTTTTTTTATTTTTTTTCCCCCCAATCCTCCTTCGGAGACACTTTGTTAAAGTGACTTTGCTCATTCTCTGTTTGTTGGGAGATGCTTTCTATAGTAAGTATTTTAAAAATATATTTATATACATAAATACTCTAGGGATGGTTTCTTTCAAGAATACTGAAAATAAAACACACACAGCATTTCTTCACCATAGGCTTTTGTAATGCCCTTTTAGCTTTTATTACAGAATTTTCTTTAAGGTTTCCCAGTTAACAGAGCCAGACTGCTATGCTAATAAAAGGAACAACCAAGAGATACAACTTGAAGAGAGATTTCAAGCTTCGACTGCTTGAAATGGTAACTTGGCTGTGCAAAGGGCTCCAGAGGGCTCTCCAAAAAGAGTTGTTCTGACAAGACAAAGCTGAGGAGCTGTGGCTTTGCATGTAACTGCATTTTTAATATTCGCCTTTTACAGTTATTACCTACAAGGTTACAGAGGAAGTCTGGTGGGTGTCAGGGGCACTACATTTGAGGAAACATACTTTAATAAATACACAGAATAACCAGCCTTGACATCCGGTGTAGCACCATCACAAGGATGCTGCCCACTGCATGAGATGAAGCAAGAGTCCACACATCAACCTGTCTTCCCCAGGAACCTGACACATCCAGAATCTCTGCCACTGTCATGTTCTTCCCTCAGCACCTGGAATTAATGTTGTTCTATTTTTCTGGGTCTTTTACCCTCCCCTGCTTTTCTTTGCCCTGTATATATGCAAGAGTCACAGGCTCCTGGGATACTCCCCTTAGACTTGCCTCCTACAAGCACTCTTCTTCCTTTGACTATCCTCTTAGTTTCCTTAATTTACAGTTTTCTTGTTCTTACCCTTCACCTGGCCTTATGCTCCCTTCTTCCACTGCAACTGACATCCTCAGAAGTTTAGCTCCTCCTACAAATTTATAATCTTTCACTACCTCAATCTATCATAGACAAAAACCCCAATCACAGACTCACAGCCCAAGACAGTTCCATTTTATTTCACTGTTCCTCAGGTATTTGGCACTTCCTAGCCCCTTGTGCCTCCCGATTTGTGTGTGTGTGTATAGGTAACTCCCCTTGTCTGCCTGTTCTCAAGAGAGACGACAAGGTAAAATGCAAATAGCAATCTATTTCAATTAAAGACAGAAGGATACTTCAGCTGGCAAAAAAAAAAAAAAAAAAAAAAAAAAAAAAAAAGAAATAGAGATAAAGCACTATCTAATCCTGACTTCATAGATTTGGACTGCTTGATGTCCAACTAATTTTGAAACCTACTTAGGGTTTTCCCGCACATCCAATGTCAGAACTGAAGAACAGACATCCTTTGAGAGAAGATGCAGTAGTTTGTGGTGAAACATCATTATCAGAGATAAAAATCTGCAGTATTCCACAGGGCGATGTATTTTATCTCTGAGACACAATGTGCTGTAATTATTTTGTTAGAAGCAAGTATGCACCTTTGTACAGCAATTGGAGATGATTAATAAAAAGATAATTCTGAAAATTTTCAAGTTCTGTTCTTCCATGACAGTTTTGAGTGTCTGCATTACTCCCCTTTCAAAAGGAAAGTTTCTTAATACTTTGAATAGTTCTTACTATTGTGCTTATTACATAGAGACTGAATTTTCCTACTAATTGTCTGCAGTTAAGTTTGAAAGGATTTGTTGCTATAGCAATACTTTGTGTTGATTCAGAAATTAATGATAAAAGAAGTAGCAATTAGTACTATTAATTTTTACTAGAGAAACATGGTAGAGCACTAAAAGGCTTCTGGCCAAAAAAAAAAAAAAAAGCAGTAAGATTTTGCATAAGTGATCGATATAGAGCTTGCAGCTGTAAAACCAAGCATAATGGATTATTTCATCCTTCAGTATGTGCAGCATGAACATTGCTGCCTTAACACCCCGAGACAGACCCAGCCTCTGTGCTGTTTCATGAAATCCTTAGAAAGCACAGGGATGAGGCTCCTTTCACAATTAATGGCACCCTGTGAGACAGAGACATTATGTAAGGGGACTATAGACTTGACCTGGAAAGATGTCCCTTTACATCTCACATGGAGCTTTAAGGCCCATGAAGCGCCTTCATGGCATCTGGCTCCAGTACACCTAATACTGTCAAGTAAGACAGTAAGGGACAGAACAGAACACGTGAACACAGCTAGAGCTAAGGAGGCATACAACATTGCACAGTACACCTTAGCCCACCACAGGCATTGGATTAGATCATTTTCTTTAACAGAAGTGAGGCACATTAACAGAGGCATGTGCTAGAAACTCCAAGCTGCCTTTTTTTTTCTAAGCCCCTCCCCCCATATTTTTCAAACTTCTATGAATTTATAAGTAAGAGGGAAAACTCTGACTTTTTGTTTCACAACCTTTTGCACATCACAGTTAATCTTTTCCCATGGGGATATACCGGGAATGCAGAAGGACAGGTTATCATCCACACATGATGAGAGATTATCCTTACACGTCATCACACGCTGCCTTGTCATTCAGAGGAGGAAAGAAAAAGAAAAAATAAATATCAGAAATACTCATTATAGAGCACACTTCCATCAATTGCTGGATGCAACTGGACAATCCTGTATCCCCCAACCGCATTCACTACCCTGACAAGAACTTGCTACAAACTAGCAGAGCAGCCACTACCTCCTGGAGATCAATACCAGGCATAGCATTCACACAGACAGCGGGCAAATTATCAGATAGCTGGTTTGTGCGGAGCTCTGCGGTACTGTGGCTACGCTGCTGTATTGCATCTGGTGAAATGAAAAAACATAACCTTGAATTTGTTTGGAGGAAAGTTGTCCGATTTAAACAGTTAGGGGTTTGTTTGCTCCAACTTCAGAACTAAAGCACAGAAAACAGAGAAGGAAATGCCATTGATGAGTGGCCACCTTTTTGAATTATATCCAGGAAAACATTTTCCCATAATCCATACTGTAGCCATATTATTAAATATTTCTCTGTAACTATCTCCATCAAGATTGATTTACAGAAGTATCAAACTGCCTCTAGCTCTCATTTCAGCAACTGAATATTTATCATTTGTAATATAAATTACATCTTTTGGTTTTGTTTATTAAAAATATTTCCAACCATAGAAAAGACCTTGCCTTTAGTTTGCAAATATTCAATAAACAAATTCACTTAAGCCTACCTTCCTTTACCCTAATTGATGCCTCCACCATGAAACCATATACTTGGAATAGATGAGAGGGTTAATCTTCCATCCTCTCCTATTTTACACACAATAATTTCAACAATTTATATTTATATTCCTTGCCCTCACTCAATCTCCTAGTCAGGCCTGTATGCAGAAAGTTGTGTTCTGATGGCAATGAACCAAGGCACAAGGAGTAGAGTGTTGCAGCGTGCTCTTATCCTCTCTTAAGACAAACAACTCAAAAGCACGAAATCCCATTCTAAATACGGTATGCCATGCTTATACTAAATTCATTTATTCTGTTTCGCACCCCAACACCATTGGGAACATACCCCAGTACATATTTAACAACTCTCTCTGTTATATGGACTGAGAGGCACGGTTTGTGCATCTAGAGGTATAGCTGATATACACCCTCCCGGCATCTCTGACAGTTTCACATGTTACAGCAGCCATGCAGCCTAGAAGAATTGATGTTCTTCTACTGAAGACAGACATAGAATGAAGTCACGAAGGACATAGCAACACTGTTGAATGAATTTGCAAATCAAACTACTTTTAGTGTTAACCAGGCTTTTTCTTTTCATTCCAAACTTACAGATCCATTTAAACATCTATTACATATTCAGAAACTAAGATACTTAAATACAGATGAGGATACTGAGATGGCATTGTGTATCCTCTCCCACATATTCTTATCCATACTGCTCCTTATTTTAAAGCCTAATTATGTCTTCGCTAAATGAAATGCTGCCAGTACAGTAAGGGATACTAATAATATTAGTAAACTGTTCTATCCTACTATGTACTAAACTCAGCAACCATGCATTTACATGCAGTGAGCAGAGTTTTCATTGCCCTCAAGTATCTCACAGACACTTTAGCTCATCCTCAGAGCACTACCTCTTCTTAAGGGCAAACAAGCTGTAATATGATAACAGACAAAATTACTTAAGGTCTTCCAGATCACTTCAAACTTTCTTCTAGTGTCAAGCACCTTTTGCACCACTTCCTCTTCCTTTTTGAGTCACATAACACTGTGTAAGCACAGTAACTGCCGGCACAAAGTATGCATTTAGGCTTTCTGTTTGCTAAAATTGAGACTGGAGGAGAAGGGAAGGTATGAACGTAAGAACCATAGTGTTGTAATAGTTATGTAGAAGAAATTTCTACCTTAGTCCTCACAAGATTTTTTTCTTTAGCATTTCAGGATTTGATCCTGAAAACATTCATAAGACTAAGACTAAAATCCAAATCTTAATGCAAGAAAGGGAGATTGGATAGTTTTAAAGTAGTGGCTACAGTTTTAGAATGAAGCATCGTAAGTGTGACAATTTTCTAGATGAGCTAGCCAAGACATTTTAATTCTTAACACTAATATTTCAGACTGCAATTTAAGACACTCATTGAGCACTGTGTTTGTGATATTTCATATTGTCATAGTCGGTTTTCACCACAAAATCCTACTTCTGAGACTGCTACTCTAAAATACATTGGTAAGTTGCTGGATTCAGACTATATTACTATGAATGAGATGAAATTTAACCTTCTTTCAGTAACAGAAATACAAATGGATTGCATTTGACAATATACAGATGCATGATATAAAGTAGGCAACTGGCTGCCTCCTGAAAGTTACTATTCATCTACTGTAAAAGTGACATAAATCTGTACCTCACAACAGTTTCTGCAATGAATTAGGTTCTGTTTCTTTCGGATGAAACATGAAAGGTTACAAATCTGAGTTTCTGGGTTAGGTGTAAGAGTGCAGCTGGTAGAAGAAAACTTGCAACCTGTTTTGATACAGCTGGCAACAAGTCAAATGAATTTCATACTGGATTATCCTGGAGTATTTCATTGCTTTGCTACTAAAATCCAACAAAACTGCTACATTCAGTACAGTCTGAAAGAACGGTTTTCAGTGTTTCAGTTCAAGTCAACCATTCTTGTCCCCTAAAGCTGAAGTTATCCTCTTAACACGCAAACAGCACTAAAGCAAAAACACATCACTTTGAATGAGATTTAGCAGTGGAAAATGCATCCTTCATATTGCTCTACAGGGCAACAATGTACACATAAAAACTTCTGGAAATAACAGAACTATTAAAAAAATAAAGAAAAATTAAAAAATAAAAAAAGGGAGAGAAAAACATGAAATTTTTTTTAGGACACACAGCACCAGATAAAGCCTGCAATACTTCATGCCAGTAGGAATTGCTACGGCACGAGAGACCAGCTTGTTTCAATGCTGAGACACTTCCAAAAGCCACCAAACCGGGCTTCCATTCTGGAAAAAAGCAGCGTTACCTGCTGCAGTCCTGGTCCAATGCAAGTAAGAAAACCAAACACTGTCAGATTAAATATACAGAAGCAGACGAAATAAAATCAATACATCATTCACTAGCTTTGAAGCGTACCGGCATGCAAAAAAAAAAGTATTAACATTTCAGTCAGTGTAGGATGTAAACACATGACAATTTATTACTTGGGCAAAAACATCCTAAGGACAAACCCTTGGCTTTTGTTTGCTATTTTTTTAAAGTTTCTCAACGTGTGTCAGCAATATTGAAGTTACAGTTCTGTCCGTGACTACTGCTATATATGGTCAGCACAGATATTTGGTGGGATATGCATTTTTCCAAAAGTAATCCCAGACAATCAGAAGGCCGTTAATCAGTAATAAAACCCACATGAGCAGATCCACAGCCCTACACACGTGAGTCCCGAGACTCGCACAGCGAAGGGTAGATCTGGTTTTCAGTAAATACTTGTGCTCTGCCTCAGACGCTTCTGTGGGTGCGCTGGCAG
>NW_009918867.1:0-456 GCF_000696875.1 Nestor notabilis
TTGGCAACATAAGGGTGAATTATTTTTGGCCTGGTGGGCCCATGACACTTCAGGCCATCAAGGCAGAGATGCCACATGTAGATGGGCTCGTGATTGAGGGGTGGGCTCAACAATGGACACTATTGCCCAGGTTATTCATGAATGTGAAACATGTACTGCAATTGAGCACGCCAAGCGCTTAAAGCCTCTCTGGTATATGGAGGCCTGGCAGATTGACTATATCACACTCCCACCAACCCACCAAGGCAAGCGCTATGTGCTTACCGTGGTGGAAGCAACCACCGGATGGCTGGAAACATACGCTGTGCCCCACGCCACTGCCCAGAACACTATCCTGGGCCTTGAGAAACAAGTCTTGTGCGACAGGGCACCCCAGAGAGAATTGAGTCAGACAATGGAACTCATTTCCGAAACAACTTGGGCCGAAGAGCATGGCATTGAATGGGTCTATCACAT
>NW_009918868.1:0-393 GCF_000696875.1 Nestor notabilis
CCTGCCGCAAAGGCCTCCGCTGGGCAGCGGGGTGAAGGAGGGGCCGGGCCCGGGCTCTGCGCTCCGGTGGGTCCGGGAGGACGCGAACACGTTCGTTCCAGTGGTTCAAGTGGCTCCAACGAAGATGGAGAGTGGATTTCACAAGGGGTGGTGGGCACAGGTCGCTCCCGGGGAGATGCGAGTGGACACAGGGGGGAAATCTTTCACCATCAGCCACTGGAGCAATCTCCCGAGTGGTGATTCCCCAGCACCGGGCACTGTTCTGACTGTTCAACCGGGAGAAGGCTCCATGAGACCTTAGAGCAGCTCCAGTGCCTGCAGGAAACCTGGAGAGGGGCTTTGGACAAGGGATGTAGGGACAGGACAAGGGGAATCGCTATAAGCACTGAGAGG
>NW_009918868.1:597-2163 GCF_000696875.1 Nestor notabilis
CAGGGGTTGGAAATGGATGAGCTTTATGGTCCCTTCCAACTCTTCTATGATTCAGCTGGACAGGGTGCTGGTCCATCTAGTCCAGATCATGCTTTGCCTAGAAAAGCTGGACAGATGATCCCTTGAGGTCCCTTCCACCCTGGGATTCCATGATGCTACAATTCATTCCTATTCCGATGATGGGTAAGCAGGTGCGAGAGTTGCTTTGGGGTTGGTGTGGGGCTGGAGGTGCTCCTGGGTGGGACGGGATCAGGCTGTACCTGCAGCGATGCCAGAATCGAGGAGGTGTTGCCTCTGTGTCTGCTCTGTGCTTGCAGGATCCACATCTACACTCACCGGCGGAAAAATGTGTGCCTTGAGAAAGTCATCCCCATCACAGAAGGGTTTGCAGTGGAAGAAGGTACCAATACACCTGGGTGGCTTCGCGGCCACCTCCAGGGAAGAGTTTGAAGCCCATAGTGTGGTGTTCTACTTAATGAAATTTGGGATCTCTTCAGCCTTCACGTTTCTAACTCATTTTGTAATCCCCGGCGACTCCTGTGTGCCACGTGCGCAGCTGGCAGGGCCCTGCTAGATGCATTGCTCTGCACCCCAGAGTGCCCCATGTCCTCCCCAGCCCCAGCAGCTTTGTTCTGCCTGTCTCTGTTCACACCAGGAATATTTGGGATTTGAGGAACTTGCTAACCTCAAATCTTCAGCGTGTCTGCAAACCTGTTGCCTTGCTTAGTAACCAGACTGTGTTTTACATTTGCAGTTGTCATTGACACTGAGCTTCATGTCCTTGGTAAGTTCTGTTGTGGTGTTTTGAGTGTTCCTGGGCCCTTGCACCAGCTACACTCCATGGGGTTGGAGCAGGGCCTCTGGTGGTCTGGACTGTGGAGTGGGGGGACCTTGTCTGGCTCCTGTTGGGGGTCTTGGGGTGCTGTTTGCTGTGATTCATTGATGTTAACAAGTATTGTCCCCCCCACTCAACCAAAGGAATTTTTTTTTCCAGAAGCTTTTAAACTGCTACTGGAAGATGAATCATTGTCACTGAACAAACAGGATAAAAATCACTATAAACACTGACTTTTCCATTTTTAAATGGCATTCTCATGTAAAACGTGGGAAAGGAGCAGGGTCAGAAGGCTTGGAGAGGCTTGTTGCTAAGTCTGCACGCATTAACCCGCTGCCAGAGCGCAGGAGATGCTCGGTTGCTGAGGGCTGACCCCACGAGCTCCTTTTCTCCCCACATCTTCAGGCTGCGACGTGACCGTCCAGATCAGTTCAGGAGACGATGAACTCACGGTGCAGTTGCCTTTCGGTTCCCACACGCGCACGTTCCTGCGGGAGGTCAGCCGGTGCCAGGAAGGTACGAGCCCCGTCACGGGCTGGATGTGACCCGCGGGTTTGGTGGTGGATGGAGGTGAAAACACTCGGCTGGTCACTGCTGAAGAGCAGCATCAGCCTCTCAAACTTGCACACGGTTGTTACAGCTTGCGAGCGCGACGGCTCCTCACGCAGCTCAGCAGAGATGCTCGCTGTGTTGGCTGAGCGATGTTGGCACCTGCTGCTGGTGCTGCACCG
>NW_009918869.1:0-1713 GCF_000696875.1 Nestor notabilis
CCCTCCGACCCCCCCAAAATCAGCCCCATTGTCAGCCCCTGCCTGCCCTTTGCAGCGTGCGGCCCCGAAGAGGCACACAGAAGGTGCGGTCCCGGTGCTGAGCTACACAAACCCCGTGTCCCGAATTCTTCCACTCCTTTTACAGACCGTTTCTCTAAGCCCTCAGCACCTTCCTGTCCTTTGCCCCCCACCTCTTGGGCCCCTTGCATGGGGCCCTCCCGGGATGCCATCACCTTCTGTATTCCCACTCTCACAAGGAGGGTCTGGTCCCAGCTTCATCCCAGCATGGATGCATGGGACATTCCTGGGATGCCATCGCCTTCCCCCTTCTCTCTTCCCACTCCCATAAGGAAGGTCTGGTCCCAGCTGCATCCCAATACCCCATCTCCCAGCCCATCAACAAGCTCCTTTTACTGGGGCATTTAGGGCATACCCCCAGATATTTAGAGCATGCACATCCCTTCTTACCCTACCTGCAACGAGCCTGAGCCCCTCCTAAGAAAAAACATCAGTACTTGAGCTTTTCAAAATACCCCTAAATGCTTTCTTTGCTAACAGCAGATGTTCTCTCCCACTGCAGCTGTCCAGCTGTGCACAGCCTTTACTCCCTCCTGCTGTTTTGGCCCCTCATCCCCTTATTCTACATGGCAGCAGCATGCCCCTGGTACAGCAGCACGGCACTCACTGAGGAGGGCTCCTCCATAGAGCCGGATGGGAGTCTTGCTGCTCGCTGGTTCCTCCTCAAAGATGGCATCATAGAGCTGGTCAGGGAAAGCGAGTGCCTGGCAGAGGCAAGGGACACATCAGCATCCTGCACTGGCCATCAAAAGATGCCCTCTGGGGCAGCAGCGCTCCGGCATCAGCCTTTATGTGATTGGAGCTGCTGGCCAGGAAATAGGGAATTAAGGAGATGCAAGAAATATCAGTGTGTCAGCTCCTGGCTTCATGGCTGGTTTCTGTAGCTGAGGGTGCCAAGCTGTGTGTGGTTTATGACCCTGCTAATGAAAACAGGCTCCGGTGATAGGAGCAAACCACCAAGGACGCTGCTGGCAAAGCCTTTTACTCAGACATGGTGAGGGCAAAGGCCTTGCAAGAGGAAGCAGCAGTCGCTGCTGGAGGCAGGGGAGGGGGATGAATGCCAAGGAGCCACGCTGGGGTACCCCTTTCACAGCTGGAGCTGGTGGTGCCCAGGACCACATCCCTCACTTACCATGATGGCAACCCCTGAAAACATGACGGCGGAAACCAGCTGCCAGACCCTGTGTGAGAGGGAAGAGAGGACCTAGTGTGAGCACACCCATCACTTGTACTTCACAAAGCACCCCTGCTGCCTGCTCCGCTATCAGCCTTCATCCTGCCACATCCCACAGCGGAGGCAGCCAGAAGCCTCCCATGGGAGAATTGGGCTCCCCACACACTGATAGCTCCAGCCTCAGCACAGAGACCAGCCCTGGTGAGACAGAGCTGAGATCCCCCTCACCTAAGCAGAGAGGGAAGAGACTCTGCCAATGGGACAGTGCTCAGTGGGGTCCCAGACCAGGAGTTCCTCCAGCCCCACACAACCCCTGTAGCTTGCAGCACCTACTGTGGGAGAAGAGCTTGAGGGCCCCAGGGTTATTGCATAGAATCCCAGCCTGGTTTGGGTTGGAAGGGACCTTAAAGCTCATCCAGTTCCAATTCCTGCCATGGGCAGGGACACCTTCCCCTAGAGCA
>NW_009918869.1:1744-3259 GCF_000696875.1 Nestor notabilis
CCCCTGTGTCCAACCTGGCCTTGAACACTGTCAGGGATGGGGCAGACACAGCTTCTGGGGGCACCCTGTGCCAGCGCCTCAGCACCCTCACAGGGAAGAACTTCTTCCTCATGTCTAATTAAATCTACAATGGGGCAAGAAATCTGAGTTGCACTGGTCCTGTGGCCCCAAGAAGCCCCTGCACGGAGCAGTGATGCTGGTGCAGCAGCAGCGCTAGATGAAACAGCCAGAGCTGTCAGGGATGCTGTGGCTCAGGGCCCTTAGACTACCCAGCTCCAAGGTAGCCCAATATCTTACCTGAGCCCCAGGGGCTCCCGGACAGCAAACTTGATTTCATTTCCCAGTACTTGACTAATCTGAAATTCAAATAAAAGACACAAGATGATTGAACAGACTCTTCCCGGGCCACCAGGAGGGATTTGCCAACCCCCAAATAGATATCTAACCCCATGTGGGAGTTTATCTCTGAGAGGGCTGGAAGGAGGATGAGGACATGGGATTCACCTGTGACTCCTTGGTCCCAAAGGCTGCTAAAGGCTGCCTTGATTTCCATCAGGAGCTGTAGCCTCTACTACTCCCTTACTGGGATCAGCATGGTGCTGAGGCAGGGGCAACATGAATTCTTGTCTCCTCTTACTTACGTAAGTAGGGAAGAGTCTCCTTCCACACACTACCTGCATGTCACATCCCCATGGAGAACTGGGTGTAGGAGCACCCATCCCATTCACACTGCCCAGAGCAATGCCTGGCTGCGGCTACCCCAAACCACACAGGTGGGAAGGCTACACCAGCGACAGGGAAAGGTACTGGGGGAGCTCCTGGTTGCAGAGAGCTCTTGGAGAGCTCTGTGCTGCTCCCCATGTGCAGTCAGGAACTGGGCAATGCCCTGAGAGCATGTTCTACAGAGAGCACCTATGATAGGGCTCCCATAGGGACTCACCCATAGGTCCTCCAGCTCTGGTACTTCACTGGAACATGAGAGTTGCTTGCCTCCAACCTCTCTTCCGAGAGGCACTGCTTAAACTGCTGCTCCAGTGTGTCCAGGCTGGTGGGCACTGGTGGTGCTATGGTCCTATGGCATCAGCTCCAAGCTACCTTATGGGTGTCTCAGCAATAGATTAAAGCAGCTTGAGGGCAGAGCTCACCCCCTTACCATTTTGGTCAGCTCCTGTGTACCCAGCAGGCTCCACAACCCATCACTGCTCAAAGACAGCATTGCTTGTGCCACTTGGCCTTCACCCTCCCTTTCCAGGAGCCCCATAGAGCCCTGTTTTGCCTGCAGAAGCTAGATCCTAAAGAACCCCCCACCACCACCTCGGTTTCCCCAGGTAGAAGCTCTCTTCTCCATCATTACTGCACATGGGCTTCCCATACCTTTGAGCGATGGACCTCGCCGTCATCATCCTCCCCGCCGACCCCCAGGATCTTGCGTGTCTTCAGCCTGCTCACCAGGTCGGTCTGGCTGTGCTTCTTCATCAGCGGCGGGGGCTGCTTCGCCGCCATGGTGGGGCCCTC
>NW_009918869.1:3372-19771 GCF_000696875.1 Nestor notabilis
TGGGGCGGGGACCCGGCTGGCCCCAGCTATGGGCAGCTCATCTCAAGGTGATCCTGCTGTCACCGGGATCTGCTGAGAGGGGGGAAGAGATATAATGAGATCAGCTTGGCTTTGGCGTGGGCAATTAGCTATAAATGCTTTTGACCTACAAAGTATAGTCCAGCCAGGGGCTGTAGTGATAGGACAAGGGGTGATGGGTTCAAACTGAAACAGGGGAGATTTAGATAAGATGTAAAGAAGACAATCTTTACTGTGAGGGTAAAGGTGAGGCACTGGAACAGGTTGCCCAAGGAATTTGTGAATATCCATCCCTGGCAGTGTTCAAGGCCAGTTTGGATGGGGGTTGGAGCAACCTGCTTTAGTGGACGGTGTTCTAGCCCATGTCAGGGCATTGGAACTAGATGACCTTAAGTCCTTTCCAACCCAAACCATTCTGTGATTCTATGATTCTACTCCAGCATAAGGCAGTGCCCAACAGTACCTCTTTGTTGTTTCCCAGAGAAGGGGAACTAAACGCTTTCCAGACCTGGGGAATTATAACCATTAAGTGACGCTTTGCCTTTTGTCTTTCCCCATGCCATACATCACACCCTTCAGCTGCTATTTCAGGCCAAATGCCACAGATCTCAGGAATTTGCTTGTGTGTCCCCCCAGATGCTGCAGCCACCACGTTGTGCCAGTACACACCAGCCCTGAACAACAAGAAGCCAGAGGCAAGACTTTCCTTGAGGGTACATTGCTTCTCTGTGAAACAGGAGATGATGGCAACTAGAAACTGCAAATGTTATCTGGGATAAGAAGACAATGATAACTGACAGGAGCTATGGTGGAAAGGGTAACTTCTGCTGTAGCATGGTGGTATAAAGGTAGAGGTGTCGAGTGCCATTAATCACTCTGTAACATCCTACAACCATAAACCCCTGGAAACCCTCAGTTCATAAAGCCTTTTCTTCCGATTTGTCTTCATTTCATCTTGGATTAGCTGAACACAAACACATCTTCCCATTTGCCACTTCACTCTCCCACACCGAGGCACCAAGCACAGCTAATCCAGCCTAAGCAAGCACAGGGCTCAAGCACAATCCCATGCCCTCGCAAGCCTTCCCATGGCTGCCCTAGGAGGAGACGATGTCTTAAGACTTCACAAGTCTTTTGGGAGTCATGCATCAAGGTGCCAGTTATTTTGGCATGGTGCATGCAAGTGTTATCTCGCTGCCTTGAGAGGGATTTCCCTCAGCTCAGAGCCAGATGCAGGAGCCGGGCTCTAGAAATACTGCAGAAGTGGGACAATGGAAAACAACCACTCAGGAGGAAGGTGGAAGCTGTATCTACTCATGCTTACACTCAAACACAAAGCAAGAAGCTCAAAAGGTAGCTGCTAGTAGAAAAGTTTGGAGTATCGACCATGTCTGGAGTTTGCTGACCTAAATGGTCACAATAGAATCATAGAATAGTTAGGGGTGGAAAGGACCTTAAGATCATCTAGTTCCAACCCCCTGCCATGAGCAGGGACACCACATACTAAACTATGTCGCCCAAGGCTCTGTCCAGCCTGGCCTTGAACACCTCCAGGGTTGGAGCATTCACAGCTTCCTTGGGCAACCTATTCCAGTGCCTCAGCACCCTCACTGTGAAGAACTTCTTCCTTATATCTAACCTAAAGTTCCCCTGTTTCAGTTTGAAGCCATTACCCCTTGTCCTACCACTAGAGTCCCTAATGAAGAGTCCCTTTCCAGCATTCTTGTAGCCCCCTTCAGACACTGGAAGCTGCTCTGAGGTCTCCACGCAGCTTCTCTTCTCCAGGCTGAACAGCCCCAACTTTCTCAGCCCGTCTTCATACGGGAGGTGAAATAACTTGTGTGTATTCAAATCCAGATAATCTACGCATAAAATCCACCCCAAAGCCAGACTGAAGTGTCACAAAAGACCTCTGATTTCTTTACTACAGATCCTGCAGTCTGTTCCTGGCAGACCCAGACTCACAAGGTTGGATGCTGAGTGGTTTCTCACCAATGCTGCTGAAAGCAGAGACCTGTTGCTGTGATATTTCCAGCATTTTGTGATCAAAGCTATCCAGCCCAGTCCTGAAGGAACACCCCTCTGCTGACTGCTCCTCTCTCATGCTGAGACTCAGGACCACTCTGAGGCCATCCCACGTCCCTCACCTGCCCCAGCACAGCTCCTGGGACACAGGGAGGACAGTCCAAAGTGACGGGCTGATGCACAGTACACAACAAGGACCCTCACACCCCATAAAGGTGCTGGGCACCTATGTGGACACTCTCCCTCCCTGCACGCTTTGGTGAGGAGCAAAGCAAAGTCCTTCACAAAGACTTGCTAACTGAGGGAACAGTTGAAGCAGCGGCATCCTTCTGGCCCTGGGCCACCAAAGCCCTACCAAGGGATGAGAGACCTGAGGCTTGATGGTCTTGGTAGGACTTTGGGTGCTGAGTGTGCTGGTTTCAAGAAGAAAAATGAATAGCTTTAAAGCAAAGAAAGTGTTATTTCTGAGGTAATCATTTCCTAATCATACAATCACAGCATTGTCTGTACCATTGACATGACTCAGGTTTTCCAACATGATGCAGTTTTAATTAAACAAACCCTTCGATATTTTTTTTCCTCCTCCTTTGTAACACAAATTATTTTTTTCTTATTAGTGGCAAAGAATAAATTAACTGTGTCATCAGTGACTATTACTTTGTCACTTCTGGAAGGGTTCTTGCCAGGTTGTTTGTATGCAATGGCTGGAGAATGGCTATGAAATAACAATTAATGGTTATGAAATAAACATTTAAAGACACTGGCACAGGGTGCCCAGAGAAGCTGTGGCTGCCCCATCCCTGGCAGTGTTCAAGGCCAGGTTGGACACAGGGGCTTGGAGCAACCTGCTCTAGTGGAAGGTGTCCCTGCCCGTGGCAGGGGGTTGGAACTGGATGAGTTTTGAGGTCCCCTCCAACACAAACCATTCTGTGATTCTTGCCAGGAAAAGCTGCTGCCCGCACCTCCTGCTCTGTCCTCATGGTCAGAAATGGCCAAGGAAGGGAAGATGGGACAGGTAAAAAAGAAAAGAAACAAAAAAGGAAGGAGAGAAAAGGAAGGGAGGAAAGAAAAACAAAACAAAACATCTTCCTATAGAGAGAATCTCTCCTGAGGGCAAGAAGCAAAGGAAGGTGATGGGGGCTGAAGGGGGCACTCCATGACTCACCAATGAAGACAGCAATGAACATCTCTGTTATTACAGAGGCAGTTTTGCAACTCTAATCACAGACCAAAAGATCAAAATTTGCCTTTACCCCTTGTCTCACCAGTTGCTTTCAGGGCAGGAGTTGGTGGAAAGTCATCCACATCATTGTTAACACTGTTCTCCCCTTAAGAATTCCCACTAATTCGTGGTAAACCACTGGCCAAGAGCCAGGACAACATAGGCCAGATGCAAATGCCAATAAAACAATCACTGAAGGCCGTTCTGGTACATAAATCCATGCTCCTACTGTGCTGTGCACAGCTGTGGGCATGGCCCCACAGCCAGTCCCACGTCTCATTACCCCCATCTTCCAGAGAAAGAGCCAGTCTAACAAACACTGAATAGCAATGAATAATGAGCTAATGAATGTGTTGGTGCTAATTCAATGACATTCAGATAGAAGATGCCAAGGATTTGAAAACATTATACTTACATTATCCTGACACACTGACAATTTAGAGGATGTTTTCTATTAGCCTGCGTGTTTCCAAAGGGGAACCTCCACCTCCTCCTTCTACTGAGCTTCTTTCCTCCTTAATCCTTTTTCTGAGCATCCCAGGGGCTGCGCAGATCAATCACCATAAACAGGCAATTCCCACTCCCCGTCACAGCCCTCAGTGATGGGCAGTGCCTACATGCAATTGAAAGAGGTGTTTTTTTCCTCCCAAATCCCTTTTCATTGCAGGCTCCTTTCAGTATCTGTTCCCTTGCTCAGCTGTTCAGCACACTGCACTCAATGCTGATAGCTACTGTTTAGTGGTGCAAAGAAACCTCGCTGGTGCCACAGTAATGATAGCTCAATCCCTCCCCACCTCCACAGCTCTTCCCCCGGCATCTCTGCTTCCCTCCCCGTGTCTGGAGTGAAGAGGAGCTCTGCAGCACAGGAGAGAGGAGATTCAGCCACACACAGAATGCTGCAGCAGCCAGAGCTGTGCACCCTTTGAGGGAGGCTCGCAGCTATGAGAGGGGAGCCAGACCCCGGTCCTGTGGCCACCTCAAGTTGACCACCTGCAGTTTCATCAAGCCACTGTGGAAGCAGAATCACTATCCCCATCTCCCATACAGTTGGAAGGGACCTTAAAGCTCATCCAGTTCCAACCCCCTGCCATGGGCAAAGACACTACATCGGGCTGCCTCATCCAACTTGCTCTTGAATGCTGCCAGGGATGGGGCATCCACTTTGGAATACTTGGAGCTGGAGTTTTGTCACAGCACCAAGGCAAAAGGGAGGAAGTTAATTAAGGAAAACGAATGATTTGGCCCATGCCAGCACATGGCTTTGCACACTCTGGGCTAGCAAAACACCTTAAACCAACACAAGAATAGTTTGCAGGTTTTGCTGGGAGGAATAGACTGCTACCCGTGCCCTGGATGGGGGCTGTAAGCTCTCTAGCCTAGAAAAGAGAAACTCTCCCAGCGTAGTTTATGCAGGTCAGGAAGCCTCAGAGACCTGCAGGGAATGAAACTTGATCAATCCAAAAATAACCTGATGCTCAGGCAGTACAAAACAATTAGCACTCAGCCACCACAGCAGCACAACGCGGCTGCTGCTCCTGCTCAGGGTGGCACAGTCAGTACACCCAAGCAACGGGAAGACTTCAGAGTTCTCACCTGTAACAAGCCAGGTACACGAGACTCCGTTCCCTCATCAACACCAGCTCTTTCCTTACAGAAGGCTCTGCAACACCAGCAGGAGAAATCTCTTGACAGAGGTTCATCCCCAGCTCCACTACAGCCCTGCTGCTTCCTTAGCAACTCTAACAGGCACAGGGACACCGTGCCTTCCCTATGGGAAAACCTATAAACCCAGACAGCAGATCTCCTGCCCCTACACATAAGGAAAACACAAAGCAAAATCCTTAGGTCAAAGAGCATCTTCGCTGGGTGCCTCCAGAGCATCTCCTGCAGACAAAACCCAAACCGCAAAGAGCACATCCAGAGCTCACCCTGCAGGTTAGACATGCCCCATGGCCAGATGTGGCTGGATGTCCTCCAATGCTGTTTGTGAGCCCTGCAGAGCTGCCCATGGCCACAGAGGTGCAAGGTGGCAGCACTCTGTGCCTACAGCAGCTCCAGCAATCACCAATGCAAGGGATACAGACAGCATCACACTCAGCAAGGGACAATGAAGCCTCTGGAGCCTGCTGGGGAGGAAAAGAGTTAAGTTGTGTTGCTTGCTCTGTTTCCACTGAAGGCAAAAGAGGACATCCAAAGCCTGCTCAGCCTTTTCCATGCATCCTGAACTCTCCCCACTGCCTGATTTAGGGCTGCATCCCCTGGACAGTCTCAGCCCAGACATCCTCCACACTGCTCTATTCCCACTGCCCCCAGGCACTGCAGCTCCTGCCCACGAGCTCCCCATGGCCATAAAAACATCCTTCCCCAAGAAAGCACCTCTACTGGGACCAAGCCACAGCATCTGGGAGGTATGGCCCAGCTCAAGGCTTTTATTGCCCATAGGTTTCACATTTCCTCTTGCAGGAACCACAGGAAAGTTCCTTTCCGTGTCACAGCACATGTTATATAGCAATCAAAACCTGCAAAGCACTTGGTTTCCCCAGAACAAGACAGAATAAACTGTGCTGCTTTACTAGTTTCTCAAAGGGGAGCTATAATTAAACACAGCAACCACACTCCTGCTCACCACCTGCAGCAATGCACCAACCCCTCCACTGCAAGCCAGGTCTCCCAGGCTTGACCTGGGGGCAGAAATGCTTGTTTGCCACACACTGCATGGCTATGGCCACCAGCACGCTTGGCACCCCACACGGGTGGATACCTGGCCCCACTGCAGCCCCAATGCATGGGCATGGGGGGCTCCTGACACAGGGTCAAACAGGCTTCATGTTTCATCCATCACATACATGCACATCTGCTGCTTCAGTGGCTCCCAGCTGGACTATTTACATACAAGTCCATCATCATGCTCCTCCCTGACACTAAGGCTCTCAGATTAGCTGAATGCAGCAATCCATCACCCCAAAGCCACCCTTGATCCTGCTCCAGTGGAAGGTGCCCCTGCCCATGGCAGGGGGTTGGAACTGGATGAGCTTTAAGGTCCATTCCAACCTAAACCATTCTATGGCTCAGGGAGCCTCAGCCCACAGCTCCTCATTGTCCCCATCACCAAGCAGTGAAGTTCCCCAGGGAGCTGGGAGGATGGAGCAAGAGGGAAATAAGACATATTGTGATCGGGTGCTGTTTGTCTTTAAGGGCATTAAAAGAGAAGAATTCTTCCATTTCCCAGCTGCCTTAGGCAGGTGTTTGTGGGAGACAGTCCCAGAAGCTTAGCGGGCCATCTGTCCTGCAGATGATTGCTATAGGGAAACATTAGACGTGAAAATAAAACCCATATGCACACATACACACACACACAGAACCACCAAAAATCCCCCAGTAAATCAACTCTTGCTACTGGAAAAGAGCAGCTTTGAAAAGCCAGGAGAGCCCTTCAGCCAAACAAGGTGATACAGGTCAGTTTTACACTAAATCTGATGCAACTCTGCATTTCATCTCTGCCTCACACCTGAGGCATGACACTGCCTCAGGGGAAGCCTATAGGAAGTAGCCCTGGGAGTAGGGAGAAGCCCGAACACACAGAGCTTACCCATAACACTGAATACTGGATCATAACAGTGAAATGGGGCTTCTTGGGGAGATGGAACTCTATGATCTTAAGGTCCTTTCCAACCCTAACTATTCTATGATTCTTGGCACTTCTTCCCCCAACAACCTCAAACCTCCCCAGATTTTCTTTCCACTGTGTCCCCAAGCACCTGATACCTTCTTTTCACAAACCCTCCAGGAAGCTGGTGCCCTTTATTCCCAACAATCCCCCACCTCTGTCCCATTCCAAAACTCAAAAGAAAGGTATAAGAGATTACAATCTGGGAGATTCAGTCCCCTCGGTGACACAAGAGCACTGTATACTGTCACTGAGACAGTGATTTCAAAGCCATTCTTGATGGATTTCCCCTAAAAGAAGATAACTACACCTCCAGCAACATTATTTCTACGTCTGCAGCTCAGTAACTTACTCAGCACAACGTAACTACTGCAATTTATAAGCTACTAACATGTCTACAACATCCATGGTGCACTCCAGCATCCCAAAAGCAGGTTCCCAACCTGTTTTGAGAGTAGATTTGAGCCTCAGCTTGAGAAGAGCTGCTGCAGGACGCCCCAGCACCATCAGATTCTTTTTCTTCCATTTCTATAGGAAACAAAGGGTTCCTCTTCTCCCACAGTCTGTCATGATATGACCAGATGTGCAGTCTAGGCACACACAAAGGGAGGGAAAAAGGGCAGACGAATAAATTTGCATTAAGCAGGGAGATTGCCTTTTGGTCTAGCTGGGATATTTCCTGAGTCCCAAGCACACAGGCACTCACAGGACTCATGCCTCAACTTGTGCAAGCAGTAAAGTTTGCTTCCATGACACAGATGTCCTGTAAATCAGGTTTGATATGAAATGGCCCAAGCAACCATCAGTCAACAGCTGAGTTGTCACCAACCGTACCTTGTAAAGCATTTGCATAGTTACATCCTGTAAGAGCATATTATTTATATATAATTTAATAAATTATATAGTAGGTAAGTCAAGTCTGTATTATTTTGCTCTAAACGTACAAATAAAGGGTATGGTTTGATTCATGTGGACTTTGAGTCCCACTGCACAGCGACAATCTCTTGAGACTGGTTACTAAAGACAACTCATGCTGCCAGACCAGACAGAGTACTTTGGCATTCACCTATATTTTAGTCTCAGGAGTGAGAGGAACCACAGGGAGCACTTTGTCCCAGACTTCCTGCTGCAAGATGCCATTAAAAACCTTGACTCCTGCTTCTAGGTTAACCATTTACTGCGCTATGGACCGATGCCACCTTTCATGTCTCAGCCCTGGCCCACCACTCAGACCCATCAGTGCAGCTTGAGAACACATTCTCACATCCTCCCTAAACAACTTGCTGATATTAAGCCCTTCTCATTTGTACACAATTACAACTCCAGGTTTATCACTCCCCTGTGGCTCCTTAAGCTCGAAATAAGCACAGGCATGCAGACAGGCTCGGGAAGTTGCTTAGCAAAAACACGGTGGAGAAGGCCTCCCAACGAAACACATACTTCAACTACTTGGTAGCCTATCCCCAAGTGGCAAAAATCTCCCTCTGACACCTTAGAGGTTTCTATAGCAACAGGTTAATGCTAAAAATGTTAGATGCAAAATTCCCCCATGCTGGGCAAACCGGAGCTGGGAGGACAGATTTAGAAGGGAAACTTCTAAATAGCTGCTGACAGAGCTAGCACAGGCTCTGCTAATTCACAAGTCAGTGGTGAAGCAACGTGAAAGAAATTCCTAGCAACCTGCTAGCAGGGCAGGTACACAGGGATGGGTCTATGGAGCACCAGCCTGAAGCATCCTCCAGAACCACAGCATCCCCCGGAATGAGGAGGAGCCACAAGTATCCTGCACTAAAGCACTTGGAAGTGAAAACGGCTGTTTTCAGGAGCAGAATTAAAGCCCAGGATGTGAAGTAGGAAACCTGAAAGCCAAAATACCAGACTATAGGTTTGGTAGTGCTGCTGCCCCTCCATGCAACTGAGACCGGGTCATTTGACTGCTCAGCCCCCTGTTTTCTCAGTTGTATATGAAAAGAAAGCCTATCATCCAAGTTCATAGTCATGCTCAACAGGTTTAACATTTCAAAGGACTGCCCAATCACCAAATCCCACCAGTGCTGGCTGCCTGCTTGTGATACCACATCCTGCTGAGGAGGGCTATGGACTCCTGTGCAGCACTCAGTTCATTACACATGATGTGCCAGAGGCAGAAATACCCTTCCTGGCCTGAGTAACAGCCAGCTCAGCATGACATCTATTTTTTCCCTGTCTGTCTTCATTCCCTGCTGGCAGGAGAAAGCACTTGGGAAACCTTGGGGTGAACCTCGCATCAATACCACCTCCATTCCTCCTGGTCAGGCTAAGCCCATAGCACAAAACCGAAGCAGCCACAGCTCAATGCAGTGCCACACAGAGGAGCTAAGCACTACCAAGAGGCAATTGAGAACCAGCACGGTTCTCAAACCAAACAATCCTGAAGAACCCACAGGCTCTCACCACACACCCCGCAGGAGCTCACACCAACCTGACCTTGCTTTTGTTTGCTGCTGAGTCAGCGGAAAGCACTGCGTGCACGGGCATACGTGTATGTGCACGTCTGTTTATGCATGAGCTGTCAAGCCAGCACAGCCCAACAAGGCTCTCTGAATTCCCCGACTGTGAAGTGTGTGACATTTCATCTCAGCCCTCCTTTTAGGATTTCATAATGCGCATTATCAGCAAACAGGGACTCTGCACACAAGTACCCTTTGGAAAGCTTTCAGCAGAGAAAGGATATAATATCAAGAAGATTGAAAAAGACAATGCCTCCCATGCCTGAGAAGTTCTCCAGCTTCCACAAAAGGCTAGTGCATGTGTACTGTGAGGATCGTACACAGAGACAGTCTGTCCCCCCGCCACAACAAAAGCATTTCACAGGTGGAGAGTGGAGCTTGGAAGCAGCAAATATATCATGAACCTATAGCTGTCCTCACCTCCCTCTTCTTGGCTCCCTGGGGAACAGGCAGGGTGAGCCATCCCCCAGAGGTGGCTATTTTAGGTGTCGTGGTTTAAGCATCATCTTGCAGATAGGATGCATCATCTCCTGCAACGGCTTACCTCTTTTCATAGACAACAGGAGGAGCCTAGATGAGTGAGTCTGAGTTTTTGAATGCTTTTATACGGATGGACAGGACAGACTCTTGATTCCCACAGTCAGCTTTACCATTCAGTTTACCCAGCCCTGGGCAAACATGGCACCACTTTTGCTCACCTCACAGCAAGGAGTCACACTTTGGGATTATAAAAGACCCTAGATAGCAACCTGCAAGGAAAGGGGTTCCCTTCTCTTCTGCTGGGCATGGAGAAGCTATGTCCTAAGTGGCTCTTAGTCACAGCCACAGAGGATGCACGTCAGCCTAAGGATCTAAAGCAAAATCTCTCTTCTTATAGCAGAGGGGAGACAAATGGGTGGATGTCAGTGTGTGGCATCAATAGCCTTGGTGATGGGGGATATCTGAGAAGAGCTAAGAGGTCCCACAGTCATCTTGCCTGGTGATGCAAGAGAAGCCTTAGGAAAGAAAGAATAAAGGTACTATGGACTAGTCCTTCTCCCTGCCTTTGTTTGACAAGGAGGCAACAGGGACACCCAGGAAACAAAGTGCTAACAGCACCAGCACTGGCAAATCAGGGTCTCAAGTAACCCCAGAAACCAGTGTTTGCAGATGCCCCATCTCTGCTGCCAAGGGTTGTTTAAGGACCTTCCCTTGGCTCTACATTTTTAAGTCTCAGACACTCAGATACAACAAGCTCCAGCACTATTAACATCATACAGCAGTGTGTGTGTACACACAGATAGTGTTTTGCTGCTGTGTATATATATACATGTCTACCACCAAGCATATAGCTCAGCCTCCTGCTTAAAAGAGCTCATGGCACAGAAGTGTCAGGGTTTAGTCAACACTTTCCCCATTACTTTACCTGTAATGACATTCTGAGCAGCAGCGGCTCTGGGGGTTGCAGGCTTGTCTCTTCACCCTCATGTACTTTGCAAATACAAATGACAGGCACTTGGTTTGTGTGGTGATGTGGTGCAGGGAATAAATTGGCTGGAGGGGATAAGCTCAACTGCTTTAATATACCTCCATCCATCAACCCCCAATGCATCCTACTTGTCCAGAGATTTAAGCAGTGGACGTTGACACAGCTCACAGAGGGAACTTGTTGAGTAAGTGATGTGCAGCATCAGAGGGTTTGCCAGCAGACAAGGCAGTATCACAGGCATACATCCCTCTGAACAAAGAGTTGCTCTGGGCACAGCAATGGGGAAGGAGGGTGGGATGATGTACTATAGGTGCCTGCTCTTCAGAAGCACACCAGATCTTACAGAGCCCCCACCAGCCATGCTGGTATTAAAGGCAGCTACATTTTATTCTCACTTACAAGGAAAACAACCTGAGAATGTGCAGACAGATGGTCTAAAATCTTCAAACCTGCTCGGTGTAGCCTTTGACTCCTGACACATTCCCACTTTCTGTGAAGCCATATTTGGAGCTATTTATTACTATTATGCAGCTTCTAACTTTTTTCCTAGGCCACAAAGAAGATTTTGGTGAAAAGCCAGTACTACCCAGCTCCTCTGGACCCAGTAGTGCCGGGTTTGAGTTTCTCCCTCCCCTCTGTGAGGAGGCAGCTCACATTGAGCTGGGCTTGTTCAGCCTGGAGAGGAGAAGGTTCCTTAAGGGGAGACCTTAGCGCAGCTCCAGTGCCTAAAGGGGCTACAAGAAACCTGCAGAGGGGCTTTTTACAGGACCTGTAGGGACAGGACAAGGGGAATGGCTTTAACCTGACAGAGGGGAGACTGAGATGAGCTCTTGGGCAGAAGCTCTTCCCTGTGAGGGTGCTGAGGCGCTGGCACAGGGTGCCCAGAGAAGCTGTGGCTGCCCCATCCCTGGCAGTGTTCAAGGCCAGGTTGGACACAGGGGCTTGAAGCAACCTGCTCTAGTGGAAGGTGTCCCTGCCCATGGAACTGGATGAGCTTTAAGGTCCCTTCCAACCAAACCATTCTGTGATTCTATGATTTCTACTTCCTTGGTATAATACAGAGCATTTTCCATTAATGATTTGCCAAGCAGCTAACATTAAACGTCAACAGAAGGATTCAGAGGGACTTAAAACCATGAACCTTTAAGATACCTTGCTTCCTAAGAGAATAGCTTGCTTCCTTCAACTCCTTTACTGCTGGCAATATGATCCCCTATTTCTATAACAGGCTCCTGTGTAGCACGTCTGCACCCAGGCTGTGCCCAAGCCATTGCCCATGTACCTTGTTAGCAGCAACACCATACAGGGACCAGCCTAAATCACAGAATGGTTTCGGTTGGAAGGGACCTTAAAGCTCATCCAGTTCCAATCCCCTGCCACGGGCAGGGACAACTTCCACTAGGGCAGGTTACTCCAAGCCCCTGTGTCCAGCCTGGCCATGAACACTGCCAGGGATGGGGCAGCCACTCTCTGGGCACCCTGTGCCAGCGCCTCAGCACCCTCACAGGGAAGAACTTCTTCCTTATATCCAACCTAAATCTCCCCTCTGTCAGTTTAAACCCCAACAACGGCTGGAGTGATTTTAGGGCTCAGCAGTGGGATTCCTGAAATATCCTCTGCCAGCTGGAAAAGCTTTTGAAGTCTTTCCACAACCACAAACAACCGGACAACAGAGGTTTGTATTTCACTCATAAGATGGCACCACGACAAAAGAGCTCTCCTGCTGCCATCAGGGGTTACTGAATGAACATGTACTCAGACAAAAACACCAGCTGAGTCACCCACAGAGTTTCCTGAAGACTTGTAGGGTTTCTCTATAGGTTTGGCTTCTGACGCAGCCTCTAACTGTTGACTTTCTCAACCCAGGCAGGATACAGCCAAAAACAAGAGGGCTGCAAGCCTTTGTGCGCTGCTCTGCCTGCACCTGCCTTCCTCCTGCCCCTTTGGGCTGGCAGTTGAAGTCCTGCCTGATTTTAATAAGAAAAGGAGGGATTTCTCCCTCCGAATGCAGCGGCAAGGCAGCTGCCAAGAGGAATATGTGCTAATCTCCCTATGAAAGACAGAATCCCTTCAAACAAATAATGAGGTTGGCGGTGGGCAGCGTTATCAGACACTCCTCTGTGCGCATCTCCGGCTACATCAACTCCTACTCCTAATGCTGCTCCCCAGGAGACCGGACTACAGAATCACTCTTTGATTTATCACCCCATGCTCTCCTCCTCGCCTTTGACTTAAATTGTCTGAATCCAAATCCCTAACAGAAACTCCTAGGAAGCTCTGCAGTAATGGAGCCAACTACCAGTCCATATGCTCAGGGTTCTGATTCAGGCTCTGTAGGTTCAGAAAGTAAACACATGGTTTCTTGCCACCAGCATCAGTAGAAGCCTCTCACCTTTAGCACTTAACCCAGCTATAACTGTTTTATTATTTCCCTGTTTTGGCGAGAGATTTCTACTCCCTCCTCACCACAACCACAGTGGTTGTTGGTATAAATCTGGACTAGAGCTTTCTTCCAGACTCTGTGGCTTTGGAAATCCTCCGGAATGTCCCAAATGATGATCCTGTGATATCCTCTGGGTCCTTGGTTTTGCCCTGTAAAATGAACTGGGTAAGGGTCTGGTAGAGATAAGTCAGGTACAGCCTAGATAAGGTTTTCCCCATCAAAACCAATGCACAGATGTGCTCAGTAAGTTCCTATTTTGCATAGAAGGGGGATAGAACGACATTTAGGGGTTTAGCTAACTGGATGAGGGTGAGAAATGTACCACATTGTGAAACCCACAGGGAAAGTTAGCTGCTGGGGTTTAACCAGGAGGGAGGCAGGGCTCTGAGGCTATAGCACTGGCTGCTGTGGGTTATCCAGCAAGACCTTGTGCATCTCCCAGCCTCATTGTCTCCATCTGTCACCGGGGTCAGCCACACTAACCAGCACCACAGATGGGCATCGAAACACTCTGAGATGCATTAACCCTTGCAAGATGACACAGAGCTTCACAAACAGCACAAACCCAAGAGAGCCAGAGAGTCATTTGTCATTTCCCTTCATGTCTGAACCATGGAAGTATCTTTGGTTATAGCTGGGTTTCTCTTTATGAACATCTTTTTAGCACCTTGAACAAGAACTCCTCAAACATGGAGTGAACTTGTGCCAGCCTGCGATCCCCAGGACAGAACCAAACCCCTGTTTTCCAAGGGAAGGCAGGAAGCAATGTGAACAGGGAACACCTGGTCACCCCTTAAGCATTGTTTTTCCTGGTCTGGAGAAAGTCCCAATGTATGTGGGGGCCAGCACTGGGTCTTTTCCTCCCAGGATTTGATTTCACATTCCTATGTCAAAAATACAAAACTCAGAAGATCTACTTTCTATAAATAATGTCCCAATAGTGCCAAGGTCACCAAACCCTTCCCCCTGGAGCCAGGCCAGGAGCAGAACATAAACAATCCCAACATCTTTCTGGTGCATGTGTGCTGCTTGCTTCCTGTGCAACGGGAAGGCTTGAAACCAAAAACACAGCCCTAGGAAGACAGACTCTTCCACTGCATGGTCCCATTGGTCTCTTCTTTGCCAGCCCAGAAGAGCACCCAGGTCAACATGAAGCCTCCTGGGTGGCCCACCCTGGCTGCAACAGAGGGAGATGCTCTTGTGTTCTAACAGCATTTAGCCATTCTCATTAGAACTCTGGGGACCTACTGGATGAGGACCAAGCACACATACAGCAAGGAACATGTCACGATGCAAACAGCTCAAAGTGATGCTTGGAACTGGCATGTGGAACCATCCCTCCCAGCCTCGGCCCCTGCTATTGAACACTCTGACCTTCAGAGAGCTGCAGGACAAGTGAACACCAGCTGCAGATGTACTCTGGGCATTCTGCACACTTCAGCACTCGATGCTCATTGAGAACAATAGGAAAACGTTTCGCTTTGGATCAGGCCCCAGCCTCCAAGCAGCTCCAAATAGACAAAAGCCTGAGGGCAGGGCATCTCTGTGGTTTATTAGCAATGGCCACTGCAAGTGACGCCTTGATGTCCATCTCTGGAGATGCTCTTGTGCTCACATCTCTCTACAACAAATCCTCACTACAAACAGAAGGGATCAACTTCCCCTGACACTGTAGGGCAGACATCACCTCTTCAGCCCCCTGATTGGGACAAACCACCTCCCCAAAGAAGAGCTCCCTCGACCTTGCTCTGCACAGCAGACAAAGAACAAGAACACACGGACATATCCTAAAGCAACCAAGTCCCACTTGCCATCAGTACCCAGCCCCTGTCTGCTGAGGGCATCAGGACACTGCATGTTCATGGTGTCCCTCACAATGTGCATGCATCGGGTGTATTCATGCAACCTAGCTGAGATATGGTTAGGGCTAGTAGAGGCACCTTCATGCTGAGTCTTAGCTTTTGGTTTATTTTTGGTTTTCACCACAACCTAAGAAAACTTTATCCCAATGGAAACTCCCCTTCCTGAAGAGTAACTACTATTTATTTGTTTAAAAACCATTTTCCTCATCCACAGACTGTTATTCAGCAGCTTCTGCTTTAGTGCAAATAGAGTTACTAAGCAAGTTGTTTATGCCAAGTCCAGAATAGCCAGTGCTCTTGCATACTCTGTAGTTTCTCATGGCTCAGCTGTACTGGTGGTAGCCCTAATGTCAACAAGGCTTTGGTTGCTGCTGGCATTTATAACTACCAGCCTCTGCAGACAGAGGAGATGGATTAAATGGTACCCATTTAAGCACTTGCAGCTCAGGGTTTGCTGGTCCTGTCTCTCGGGCAGCTTTGAAAGGGACAGGGACATTGCTCATGTAAGGGAAAAGCTATACACACTCCAGCCCCAGGCAGTGCTGGGACAGGGCTAGGAGCACACGCTGAATCATAGAATGGTTTGGGTTGGAAAGGACCTTAAGATCATCTAGTTCCAACCTCCTGCCATGGGCTGCTTCTTCCTCAGCCTGGTTTGCTCAGAGCTGCGCTCGCCAGGAAAGCCCAGGAGCTGCTGCTGCTCTAGACAGAGCGATGCACTTGATCAGCTGGTATAAAAGTGGCATCTCATTGTGCAGGTACATGCAAGTGCCCAGGCAGGGATGTAGAGCCTGCCGAGAGCTGCCTCTCCTCACCTTACCCCTCTGTGATGCCCAGGGCTTGTCCCATCTCCCCTCCCCAGCTCCTTCCTGCATCACAGCTCTCACCCCATCCCTCTCCCTCCATTCCCACCCAAGTTCCAACCTCTCCCCCATGGCCAAGCGCTTGCTGCAGCCAGCACTCCCCAGCACAGCTACAGGGATACATCCCATGGGAGCGCAGCCGTGCCAGCCTCCCTCACCCCAACCCCAGGGGACTCAACCATCGAGGCTGACTTCCCAGACTCCCCTTTTGGTCACCCGTTTGGGGACCATAGTCCTTCCTCCTGTGGCTTTTCCCAAGCAAGCAGTTAAAGGATGAGCACTTCCAGGAAAGCAGCGGCGCGGGACTCCCTTTGAGTGGAGCAACAGCCACAAAGCTCCCAG
>NW_009918870.1:0-20643 GCF_000696875.1 Nestor notabilis
AGATGTAAAGTTTACATGTCAGGATTCATGTTAATGGGTGTTTGAATGTATTTTGAGTGTTTTAAATTGCTGTCCCTGTTAGCCTATTCAAAATAACCTAGGGAGTATCTGAACGCGCTACAGCTCTGCTGTCTGTATTTCTGTCACAGCAGATAATCTGAAGAAATTACCTTGAATTATGTTTAATTGAACCACCATTGGTGTAATTTGGTAGCTTGTAAGAACTTCTTGTTCCTTGTATAAAGTTTGTGCTTATGTTGGATGATTCATTATTGATTTTGTTTGTTTGCTTTTAAATATGAATATTCTGGAACTGTATTTGCAAAGAGCAAGTCTCTAACTGTGAAAGACAGGTTCCCAAACCCTGAATTTATTCATGCCAGTTAATTTCTTTAGAAGAGGATAAGATACTAAAGTTACCAAGTCAGTCAGTTAGAGTGTAGTTGGCTTTTTGCACATGATGACAGGAAGCAGTTGATTTTTTTTGTTTGTTTGGTTTGGTGTTTGGCTTTTGCTTTAGTGTTTTTTTGTTGGTTTTTTTTTCTTTCTTTTTTTTTTTTTTTTTTTTTTTTTTAAGCATTTTGGACTTTGCATTTCTATCGTTTGGTTACTATGTTACAGCAGGCACTTGGGGTGGTCTGTGTTGAATACAGCCTGAAGCCAAAGCATATTTTTAGATAATAGGCATCTTGAGGCAAAGGCAGTGTATGAACATCCTAGTTAAATGATATTTATAGGCCTGAAATCTCTTACATATTTTTTGGGGGGGAGGAGGAGTGGGTTGCAGAGAGGTGAGGGGAAAGGTGGGGAACAGGATGGGGCTTGGACTCTACAGCATTTCAGCGTTTCTCTGTGTTTTCACCTTCCTTCAGCCCCGAGCTCTAAGTGTTTTATTCCCTATGACTAAACTCTATTCTTGATGTATTGCCTCATGGCCCAAGATGTTGGGATGCAGCTATGTGTTCCACATACTATTCTGGATGTGTGGTCTGCAAGTCCTTGAACAGAACACACTGCAGTAAGCAGTTTTAAATAATTTTCCATACCTTCACTTTTGCTATTAATAAATAATTCAAAAATATACTGTATTACCTTAGTTGCTCTAAAGCATCTGTCCTAGCATGGGAAGGCAGCTGATTTTGCAAAGTACTTGCCTAGAATGTGAGTACTATTCTTTGATGGTTATTGGGTTTCTTTAGCTTCTATAGCATCCTCTTAGCTTCCAGCTAATATACTAGAAGCTACCTTTTAAGTTATCCAACAGGAAAATAGTGTGCTTAAAGTGCCTTCAGTGTTCCACCCATATATACATACATGTGATTTTTCTGGCCTTGGTTAGACTGCATCACATTTTTAACCTTTCTTCCACATCACTAATCTTATTCTTTTGGTAACTACGTGGAACATATTGCTACTAAGTATTGTTGATAATTATGTTCCTAAAGTTAATTTTTATACAAGGGCCATATGCTATACATAATGCTATGATGTGTTCTTCAGTTACCCATAAGTGAATAACAGTTTGAAATAAAGCAACCTTATATTCATCCTTAGCATTAAAAAAACCTGGATTTGTAAAGAAATAAAAGGTGATAGGAGGAAAAAAAAATCTGCAAGAGAATAAAAACTTTCCTCAACAGGCACCATGCAATGACAGGGAGGTACTTAGAGTATATTAAGGCTGGACTGGAAGTAATGTAAGTTATCTATAGAAAAGAAATAAAAGCATACTTAAAAGTTCCACCAGAACTGTTTGAATACAGGGCTAGTTGGCAAAAGGCTATCAGGTCTAATTGATAGACAAACTTATCATGAGGAAAAATGTGGAGTGTGAATTCATCTTTCTTGTTTACTCCAACATCTGAGGTGAGTAATGTGTGTGACCGATTTAAGTTTGTATTCATAAGGTTTTTTTGTCACTGTTGGGTTTTCTTCTGCATTTAGGAGCTGAGAGGGAATTCCACCTTTTTAACAAGCTAGAGAGGCTGGAGAATTGCTGTCTCTGTTCACAACACAGCTCAATGTGCACACAGTCAATGTAAACTGTGATTGACATCTCTTCACATGGTATATGTTATGCAAACAGAAATATGAAAAAAACCCCAAACTTACAAGTCTGTCTTCAACCTTCTGATTTATTTTAATAGTAATTCATGACTATTGCCTGGATATTATTACGTACTGCTAGGAATTTCTCAGTTCACTTCCTTCCCCTGAATTTTATTGTAATCTGTCTATCCTAATGTGATGTATTACAGATGAACTGAGCAGAAAAGTCATTCATTATTGCAAATAAGGAGGGAGTTAAAAGCCTAATCTGTCAAGTTACATGAAAATTGTCTTTATTCTGATCACTCACTATTTGTGAAATATGGACAATTTCAGAATCCCTTTTAGAAAGAGAAGGAAGAAGTTTCACTGTTCTAATTAGAGCTCTTTTGGAAGCAATTATTATCTTTCACAGGAGGAAAAAAAAGTAATGATCATTTCCGTATTGTCACCACGAACTTTGATTAGTCCTTCAGATAAAATTTCAAGAAATGCTTTATACGTTGGTTTCATACAATATTCATAATACTTCTAATTGGCAGAATTTAATAATTCAGAGCTATTTAGTAGCTTTAATATTTTCTTTATCCAAGTATTATTGTTAATACTCTTGGGCTCAGAAGGTCCAGTACAGATGTTTTTCCTTTACAGTTTAAGGGTTGCAGTGTTCTCCTCTGGCTGTCTGTACTTGCTTGCCATAAAAGAAGCATTCCAAGGAATTGGTTTTCCAAATTCAAGATTTGAAGTATATACCCTAATACAGGATTTACCCATCTAACTGGGAGTGCTCATCTGGGCAGGAATTAACAACAATCCTTCACAATACTCCTGTTGCCGGGAACTTAAGGGAAAGATTTTGCTCTCCTTCTGCTGTAAGTGAACTTACAGACCTAATTTAAAGTTGCTTGTTTCCTTTAAGTGTGAATGAAAGTATTTGGTGAAAAACCTCCCATCAGAAAAGCCCAATAGCAATTTGAAATTACTTTCTAACATCCCTAGCAAACAGGACACAATGATCACAACAGAAATTACTTTTTTTTTCTTTTTTTGGAGAAGTTATAGCTCTAATTCAGTGAAGTTTGTGACAGTAAGAAAACTGGGCATTTTTGATGCCCTTTCAGGAAGAAAATAAAGATTTTCTGGGCTTCCAAAGTTGTTAGTTCTTGTAAGGCCTCTGTAATTATTTTTCTACATATGTGTAGGTGTATAACTGCCCTTACAATGATATAAGCAAACTGCTATGGATGTAAGATTCACAGATTCAGCTTGAAAGCATTCAGAGAAAGAAGAGCCTGGAGAAAAGAAGGCTCCTAGGACACCTTGTATCAGCCTTCCAATATCTAAAGAGGGCCTACGAGAAATCTGGAGAGGGACTTTTTAGAAGGGTATGTAGTGACAGGACAAGGGAGAATGGCTTTAAACTGAGAGAGGGTAGATTTAGAGTAGATATTGAAAAGAAATTCTTCACTGTGAGTGTGGAACATGCTACCCAGAGAAGTTGTGGATGCTCTATTCCTGGCAGTGCTCAAGGCCAGGTTGGACGGGGCTTGGAGTAACCTGGTCTGGTGGAAGATGTCCCTGCCCATGAAAGGGGCATTGGAACTAGATGATCTTTAAGGTTGCTTCCAACCCAAACCATTTCATGATTCTATGAAGAGAGAATGATGAGTAGAGAAACTTTATGCCCTCACTGCATGTTACAAAAGCTTGCTTAAGTAAAACCAGCTCAAATAATCAGTGATTAAGTGGCTTAATTTAAGCAGCATAATAGTTACATCAAGATTTGTGCCACACCTGGCCTGGAATTGTCAATGTTATCAAGATGCTTAAATGAAATACATAAGTAATTGTCTGCGCATTACCCAACTTTATTCAAAGTATCACAATTTTTATGCTGTTTTGTTTCATGAGCTTCAGTTATCAAGTCAGTTTTGCACTGAATGTGTTTTCTAGTCTTATGCAAGTGACTGGTGGCTTTACATCCTCTTGTAGTTCCACAGCAGAAAGACATTGGAGTCTATAAATGTAGTGTAAACTGCCTCATCTTTTTTGTTAACTGTTATTAGATTTACGAGAGAGAATAGAGGCTTTATAGTATTTCTAAGGCATTGGTTTTGTTTATATAAATTGAATCAAGAGGGAGAATGAAAGTTGAGCAGAACCTCAAACCAGGGATTAAATGCTTCAGTGTTAAACTTTTGGCTTTTTGGATGCCAGCAAAAATCTTGAGCTTCAGTACTATCTTCGGACTGGCAGAGGGTGATCCCATCAGCATCCTGGTGGCCTCAGTTCTTGCAAATGAGTGGGCTTGCCTTTGTTGTTGGAAACATGAAAGGCTTAATTTAAGATTTTCTAATATTTCCTACTGATGCATAAATGAGCACTAATTAATTACATAGAGTGGGAGGTTGTATTTCTTACTGTGGGAAAT
Organism: Nestor notabilis; assembly: GCF_000696875.1. Classification (NCBI taxonomy): domain Eukaryota; kingdom Metazoa; phylum Chordata; class Aves; order Psittaciformes; family Psittacidae; genus Nestor; species Nestor notabilis. Next base: position 4,481 of record NW_009918870.1, read on the forward strand.
TAATGAAAAGTGAGCAGTAGGTTAATAACCTATATCAGTGTGTCTGAGGACACTTTGTTTCTAAGCTTTACATCTTTATGACTTGGAAATCTCTGAACATCTGCCTTAATTCCTGTTTAAAAAACGAAAATCAGACCCCCTCAAAAAAACTGAAAATCCCCACACACCTCCCCCCCTGAAAAAAAACCCAACCCCCCAAACAAACAAAAACACCCCAAAACACACACACAAACACCACCCCTACCAAAAGAAAAAAAAACCCAACATGGGAAAAAAACCCACACCCCATCAAAAACCTCAAAAAACCAAGAACCAAAAAAGCCACACCAAACAAAACACAGGCAGTAAAGCCAACAACAGTTTCAGAGAGAGGTTAATTTGATATGTGTTATCTGAAAACAGCCTTATACAGAAATGTAATGAAAAATGGCCAAGGTGTGTATTGATATGTAGCATGGTGTGCAGAAAGTCTAATAGAAAAAAATATCAAAATTTCATCTGGCCTCACTGAGACTTGGGTTTTGTTTCTTTAGGTTTTGGGGAGTAGTGGGGATAGAAATTTTGCGGGAGGGATTTTGTGGTTTTTGTTGGTTTTTTGTGGGTTTCTCACTTCCCTCCCTTCAGTATACAACTTTCATACCTGCCATTGTTTGATTTTGTTTTTTTTTTTTTTCTTCTTTATTTGGAAAATAATTTTGTATCCTGAATCACACCTATGTTAACTAACACAAAATAAAAGGTATTTTTCTTTCTCTCCCCCTATTTCGGGGAGGGAAGAAATAGCAATTCATTAACCCTGTTGTCCTGCTGAGCTCACATGTTCACGTAATATGTTGTTTGAGAGATTATTGCTGTGTATTGTCCGTGTTTTCGTGTGCAGTTCTCTGCAATCGTAATTTCGTTAGTTCTCATTTATGATTCATTTGAACTCTTGGAATTTACAATTGAATCTAATTACATTTCAGAGTTCAAACCTGATAAATGAGGGGATATGAGGGGAAGGAAAATGATGTCACCCACAGACTTGACCTGTGTCAGAGATCTTGTCTAAAGACTAATCAGCCTTGATTCTCAAGGAGTATACTTGCCTTTTAAAGGTAGAGCAGCATGGGAAAACTCGAAGTAGAACTTAGTGTGGGAGGAATTGAGAGACGTTGCAGGACTTTGGCTTTTGAATAGGCTGAGGAAACAGAAAATTGTATGAGAATGGCAGATGAGGAGGATGGAAATATGCATTGGGATGTGTCAGGCTTCTGCACAGGAAGATGTGATGGTCTTACAAGGCATCTTGCCTCTGGATGCCTTTAAGTTTAACAAGTCTTCTTCCATATTTTCCGTTTCACAAGACTGCATAAGCATATGGAATTCCTCCTCTTAAAGGCGAGAAGTGATCAGAAAAATGTTATGAATAACAAGTTAATGTTGTGTGGTACAGAACTGAGTCATTGAAGGTGAAAAATTTTGGACATAAATGTTAGTGTGGAAGTGGAGAAAGAGACCCTGATTTTATTCCTTGCTATATATCCTCTTAGCAGCAGGTTTTGACGGGGCACAAAGTATTTCTGTAACATTGCTTTGTTATTGTTAACAACAGGAGTTACAAATTTCTGTTCAGATAAATTTTCATAAGATATGGAAACTGCTTGACTTTAAGCCTCCACTAAGCTGTTGTATCAGGCTTCTATCAGTTCTGGCAGTTTTTTGAAATACTGCCTGTAGGGTGAAAGGAGAAATCACATTAGGAACACTTGTGTTTTATAATCAATGAAACAGAAAATTAATGCTGGAGCTGTAGAAAAACCTTTAGTAGTTACAATCTGTTTTGGAGAGGAATAAAGGCTATCGAAAATGTAAAGGGAAAAGTTTTCTGGGATTTGATGGACTGTGAAGATGCAGTGAAGAGGACAGCGCTCTCATTTCAGTCTCACAATCATTAGTAATAGCTCAAACACCCCCAGTGTGATTTTCTCAGTAGTGAGTTTTCATTGCCAACTCTGTGGCCCACAATTTCTTTAGTTCCCATTTCATCAGCACTAGTGCAGTCGAAAAATTAGATGAAAATTGGAGAGGAGAAAAGAGACTGTGCCTGTTTGTTGGTCGTGATAAACTCAATTAGTAGAAAAAAGTGTTTGTGGCTTTCTCTGTCTGCTTTCCACTGTTGTAAGATGACACTTAAATGGTCAGTTCAATGGAGTAGTGTTGCTTAAAATTGAAAACAAAAGGGACAAAAATCTGTGAATGTGAGATAGAGATTCAGTCTGTGATTAGATCCTTATGCGTTCCTCTTGGGTGAAAAAGACAAAATGGTTGGAAGAACAAATTATTTCTGTAATTCTTTATTTCTGTGCTATAGCCGTGGCTAATGTAGTCAGTAAAGAAAGTTAGTGGTGTTTTGCTTTCTCTTTTTTTTTTTATTTTTTTTTTTTTTTAATATTTTAAAAATGTTCATATATGCAGGGGAAAAAAAATCCTTGCTGGTTTCCTAATTTTAAAATAGATTTATTTTCATACATGACTGTTACTTAAGAATCTGTCTCAAAACATACAATACACTAACCAAGGTAGGCAGTCTGGGATAAGCTGCTAAGCAGTTTCATGGTACGTAACATTTAGAAGATATGTTGACTGAATGCTGTTGGACTGTTCTATGCTTTTGAATTTTTAATATTACTTAGTTTTTAAGGACAGATTGAAGGAAGGAAACTGGTAATTTAATAGTTTAATGGACAAGAATTCTGTTGGCATTATTCTTGAATAATCAGAAGTTTTCTTTGCGACTGGGGCCAGTTCCTTTTTGTAGACAAAATTCAATAATAATGCTTAACAAAAAACTTTTTGAATAACCTGTTAAGAAAACTCATAGTTAGTGATTCTGTGTATGTGAGTTTTTAAGAAATGTCTGTAGTCTTCAGTGACACAGGGTAAGGCCTGGACTTAACACTGAATATACTGCTATCAAAGCAATCGTTGGCCTGATTTCCAAGATGAACAGCAGTAGGGTTTTTTTAGGTGTTAACTCTAGTAAACTACTCACAAGGTTAAATCAGAAAACATTGAGTATTGCATTGTAGTTGTCTTGCGTGCACAATTACAGATACTTTAATTGGTTATTGGAAGAATAGTAAAAACCTAACTAGAAAGTAATTACTTTTAACTTGACAGAGTTAATCCCACAATGATGTCTATTCTTAATATGAAATCTCCGCATGCATTTCCACATGTCAAGGGAGTTATTACTTGGAATTTCATTTAAGTAACTTATTTGCCAAAGATACGAACCCTGACTAACTAGCATATTCAAGGCTTTGAGCTCATTCCCTGCTGTTTACTTCTTAGACTCACATCTGGCTTGCTGTGTACTTTTGTGTCGTTGAGTTTCTGTGATTGCTTCACTTGGGTATGAAAACAGGACGCAGCTGCTGAGCTCTCTGGTCTTGCTAGCCAGTTAAAATCACTGTGAGTTTGGTCTGCAAAGATAAGAAATAGAGAACAGTGTTTGTATGTGTGTGCTTACGGGTCTTACCTCTTCTTTTACCTTGAGGAAGGTCATACTGTCATATAAGGCTCAGTTGTAGTATTTGAGCATAAATTCATGCAACTTCTTTAAGAAAATTCTTATTTCCAGGAAATGGTCTGTATAAGACTGAAAGAGCAATGAATAGGTCTAGCAAATCCAGGAATGACTTTTGAATTTAAATAAAAGAAAGCTACTGTTATTTTTATTTTCAAAATGAAACTTAGCTTTACACAGAGGAAAGATGTAACATGGAGGATATCATGACTAATTGTTAGAAGGGCTTCCTTGCAGCAGCTGAACTGAGTGTTCTAGGCAAATTCAAGTTGGATGGGAAGTCAAGAAGTGAAGATGCTCTAAGGTAGAGCTGTAGATGTTCAAGATTTTGCATTTTTATTTATTACAGATAAACCCAAAGTATGATTCCTTAAAATCCCCGATTCCCTATTAGTATTTTGTTACTTTGCATTTTGCTAGTCTGGCAGTCCTGGTGGGAAGTGTTTAACATATGCTGCAATTTTTCATTAAGGGACCATCCACGTCACTTATCATGGAGGGTGGATATTAACTTGGATTTTGATTTCTGAAGGAAAAGCATTTGACTTATCCTAACACTTAACAGTAATATCTGTGCTATGTGTTACAGTTTGCTTGGGCATTTTTTATTCAGGTTTGGTGGTGGTTGGATTTGGGGGTTTTGTGGTCCTCACGGAGTTCACTGTTGCTGTTGGTGGTAGACTTCACGTTTAAATGTTGATTCCTGCTTGACAATGTCTTTTTCTGCACTCTCATTAGGGGTTTGGACTTGTGGGTTAATTCCTTTTCGTGGCAGAAAACTGAAAGGCACAACACAGTTTTCTGGTTTGTTTAAATACCTCTGTGAGCAGCTAAGATTTTTGACAATATATTGAAAATATAGAAGGGAATAGGACGTTTCTAAAGCCTGAACCTATTAGGTTGTACAGATAAATTTAAAGTTACTGATATTTCTTGGACATTGGAACACAAAATTCAGGTAAAATGTCCTCAATTTCAGAATATTACATCCGTGCTTTTGATGTTTCATTCCCTGTGTAAATGAGTACAAAATGCCTCTTGGGCATAGGCATGTAGAGCAGAAATAAGATGATCAAAAAGATCTCTAGCTCTCACATGGATAATTCTTTTTCTCTGCATGAAAATCTGCAAGAAATTCAAATTAATGGTGAAAGTACTTTTGAGTACACTTGTAATCTCCATAAGCTATCAATGTACCTGTACAAATGTTTGTGTTGTGCCTTGATACTCAGCTCGCTTTTCTGAAAAATAAACTGGAAGACAAGTTAATGAAAAGGGAGAGTAAAGGAAATGCTTGTTGTATGCCTTATACACAACACAGGCTGTTCAGGATTAAAATAAGTTGAGAGCAAATACCAGTTGTTGTAGTTTAAGTGCAGAAGAAGGGAAATAATAGCCAGTAGAGGTTTCTTTTCTAATCTAATTCTATTCCTAGAATTAATTTTAAGTGGTAATATCAAGGAAGTGAAAGAATAGTGCTTAAAGAATTAATCAGAAATTCTCCTTTAAAGTATTGTTGGCAAATAAAGATTTCAGACATGGTGCTCAGGTTTCTACTTGCCTAGCTTTGAAGATGAGAAATATGAAAAGATACTTGTACCTTGGCACTATTCAGTTGTGGTATTACCTGTCTTGTGGAAACAGAAACAGTAGTGTTAGCTTTGCAAGATGTTTTTAACTTTATAGTACTATAAAAGTTAGTGTGAAAACATGAATTTGGGGCATGATGCATTTATAGAAAAAGTAAGCATAGATTAGGGCATGAACTGATTAAACTGTTCTCTTGCTGAGTACTGAAGGTCAGTTACTGGACTTGAATGCATATTTGGTTTGACTCAGATTTGTTTTGTGGTGTCATAAGAACCTAAAAAGAACCTTTTTTTTTTTTTGTTGTTGTTTTTTTTAACCTGGGTTGTTGTTTTTTTTTCATAAGGACTATTAGGCATAAACCTCCTCAAAGGTATTCAGAACACTTCCAGATGTATTTCTACAGTTTTCATACCAGGCTTTCTTACAAAATAGGATGAGCTTTAATTTTGTTGTTAAATTATGGAATTAAAAATGTTGACTAAACCAAAGCTTCTCCTGTAAGACCTTAAAAGACTATATTTATTATGGACTTATTAAAAAGTTAATTGCTGGAAATGCTTGTCTCTAATCGTGACCTTAATTCATAGCTTTCTACCATCCCCAAAGTCTGTCTTTTAAATTATATTAATAAGATTATATGCACCCATGACTAGAAAGTAGGAAGGATTTATAATCCAACTTCTAGGTACTTTTTTGGTGTTGTAAGAAAGTTAATCTCATCTGAATAGAAGCTAGACCTCTATAGAATATCTGAAAAATTCCATGGATCTTGAAATTAAACTGCTGTGATTTACTGTATTGTGTAACATGTGACTACAAAGAAACATCCTCCCAGCCACCAACTGATTTTGGACAAACAGGTGCCCCATGATCTGATCTGAAATAGCCAGTGCAGTGAAACTATTTGTGTTGGTACCTGAAAGGAAGCACAGTTTCACTGTTTCAGAAATGGGTAGGCTGTCAGTGCCCACTGTTGCTATTTGACACCAAAGAGGTATGCCACATGGAGATCTGTTTTCTCTACTTACACGTATTGATTTGAAAGCAGTGATGGCAATGAAACACTTAGCTTCTTTTTCAGATTAATATACATATATTAATATATATAAATATGCATATTTAGTATGTACAACATAAAATACGTAAATTATAAATATGTATAATACTTAATACATAGAGTACTGCATTTCTTCTTTCAGTACTGCTTTTTTTCCTTATGTTGTCTATTTTGGTTGGGGTTTTTTTGGTGTTTTTTTTTTTTTTTTCAGTCTTTGCATCCTAGGACTGGCTTGAGTAATTCTCTTTAGATGATGCACTTCGGGTAGAATTCTTGGAATCAAACTTATCAAATTGCTTTTTTAATGACAGTTTTCCTCTGGGGTGTTAGCTGGTGAGTTTTGCAATATGTGTAGAAACTACATTGCTTTCTCTGGGAAATGGTTTATTCATATAGCAATAACCCAAATACATTTTATTGTCAGAGATTGCATAAAATTCAGTTGTGGTGCCTCTGCAAATTTTTTTCAGTACAATGAATGGAAATGTGTCTTGCTGAAAGATTATGGCTCACTGACATTGGTAGTTAAATAGATTTTGTAAGTTTAAGCATTAAAAATACGCTCTACTATCTAAAAATTACAAATTCTAACAATTTTTGCAAAGAGTGTTTCAACAGATTAGGAAGATGATGATGATGAATTCTGCTGAATTTGTGGACGTTGAGGAAACTCCTAAGTTGTGTATTGTTATTGACCAGAGCGTGTTTATGTTGGGTAACAGCTGTTGCATTGAGTATATGAACAGGATACAAGATCTAAAAACTTATTTCAGTTATTATTAGTGCTTACCAGCTTATGGTGCTGCCATATATCATATTTTAAGATGATGTGATGTACTACACCAATTTTTGTGCCTTAGAATTTTTACAGACCCATTTGGAAAGGTCATTGGAAAAATTTGATTAGCTTGATTCATTGCTATTTCAGTAAGTACAGAGCTCATGTAATTGAACTATATATTATTTAGCTTCTTTTAATTCCACTCTCCCTCTACATTCACAGAATCTAACATAGCCTGATGCCTTACAACAAACTTTTATTTTCAAATGAAGGGATTTCAATCTGAAAATACCACTGGTGAATGAATTATTGTCTTATTGTAGTATCCAAATGTTTTATAGTTGTAGTGATGTTCCAGTAATAATAATCTTGGATGACTCCGTGTGACTTTCTCACCTTGACATATTCACTGGAATGCAAAATCAGTGGGTAATTGCTTGCCTTGATGTGTGCGTGAAGACTTGCTAAGAGATTTGTACTGATTGTCTTTTAATCTGCCAATTTTTTGGCTTTCTCACCAGCAGGAGGAATAGCAGGTTCCGAGGAGCAGCAGGGCTACACACAAAGCTGCAGCAGTCACAGCTCAAACAGGAGATGTATGTGAACAGGGGAACCTACACCTCTCTAAGAGACGGAGGGAGTCCCTATAACTGCAGATAACATGAAGGAGTCTGTTACAGCTTTTGGGGATTAGTTATTGAAGGGTGCTTGGGAAATTAGTAGATTTATGTTAATACTTTGTGTTTGTCTAATATTGTGGTTTATGTGTTGCATTGCTGATATTGATCTTGAATATATAGTTCATGCACTACCGAGTAAGTGTTGCTAATAAATCAAACTGCTTTGATAGTGGATTGATTCGTAGGTTTTTGATCTAGTAGTTTTTCCTTGAGATGAAGTACTTAATACCGGTTAGCACGCTCAAAAAATTCAGGAGCAATGGCTGAATGCCTGCACTATTTGTGTGTTGTTAAACTGACTTGTTGATATTTCCCTGCCATTTTTCCCTGTGACTACTCTTAATTTTGTTGCTTTGTTTTTTTGTTGGTTTTTTTTTTTTTTACCCCAACCCTTATTTCATTAGTGACTCCCATAGAATGCAATATAAATTCCACATCTTCATCATAAGCCTTCAGTTAAGCAGTCTTTGTCCAGAAGTCAGTTCAATGTTACTGTATTTTATTTCCATTTCTGTCATTATGAATTAGTGTTTAAAAAAAACCCCAACCAAACAACAAATTAACAACCAGTCAACAAAAAAGCCAAACCCAAACCCCAAAACACACCCCCCACTTCCCAGTTACTCATGATATTTTGTAGGCAGCAAACTAAACAAGAAAACACCTCAGTCCCACCTGTTATTTTTCAAGCCCAGTTGCCTGCCTTAGGCAGCTCCTTCTCATTCTCCCAGTAATTGTTTGGCATTCTAGGCATTTCTCTGAGGACTTCAGTAAAATTGCATGTAGAAGGCCTGACTAAGTGGTCACAAGGGTCTATTCTGGCTCTAAAGGTCTAAGAAATTACTGACTCCTGAAGGTTGCTAGGCCCATTCAGTTTCTACTGAATCAACTGGAATTGAATGTACTAAGACCTTTTGCAAGGAAGTACTTTTTATAAAGAAGCCTTCAAAGATTTAATATGCTGTAAAAGGTGAGGTTGAATCTGCTCTGATTAATACCTGTAAATGAGCTTGAACTGACTACAATAATCAGATGCTGACAGCATCTGCATGAAAGTAAAGATAACCTTCTGGATAAAAGTAAAGATAATTGCCCAAGAAATTATTTCCTTGATGTGTTTAGGCTTTCAGAGTTTGTTCTTTCTGTATGTATTACTGGCTTCAGTGGAAGTTCCTGTCATGCTGAGACTCCAGAAATCAGCATTGGTGGTGTTTGTTAATCTTGCACCTACAGAAGACGTGAGGAAAAATTCTAGTTGACTGCACTGAGTTTTGAGTTGGGATTCTAAATCTGGTTAAATAGTCTATGATACTTATTATACATTAATAGCAAGAATTGTATGCTTGTTTTTTGTCTTTGTGAAGGGTGAGGTATGGGGAGGAGAGAGAGCAGAGAGTTTTAGTTTTTCAATCTGCTTAGACAGTTTCAGATTCAGGGTTCAGAGCCCTTGTGATGTTCTTAGTTTGTGAACTGATTTATAACTATTTTTCTAAGTGTTACTCAGCCATACATTAACACCTAGTAGCTTGTGGTTATTTTCCAGTTGATGAACTGATGCCAGAACCTGAATTGTGTATTTCTGAGTCTGTAACTTAACACAAAGGTATTTAAAAAGAGCTGGGGGGAGGGGGGAAAACCCAAAACAAAACAGCTTTATAATGGTTCTCTCCATTATAAAAATAGTATATATTATGTAGTATATAGTATATATTACGTCAATTACATATATATAGCAATAATGTCATATGGTATGGAATATTCCTTTGGTGAGTTGGGGTCAGCTGTCCTGGCTGTGTCCTCTCTCAACTTACTGTGCATCCACAGCTTATTTGCTGATGAGGTGATGTGAGAAGCAGAAGAGGCTGTGCCTCTGTAGGCACTGCTCGGCAATAAGGAAAACATCCCTATATTCAGTACAAATCCAAAACATAGCCCCTATATTAGCTGCTATGAAGAAAATAAACTCGATCTCACCTAAACCCAATGCAACTATACATACACGTAGGTATGCAGAACAGATATATATCCAGAAAAATCTTACATTAATATTATGTTTTTAAACAATTCTGAGTAAGAAATGAATGGATGCTGTGGTTGTTGAAGAGCCACCAGGTGAAAGTCCTGCTGATTCTGAGTAACTGCTGTCTGGGTGGGACAATCAGACAAAAGTTAACTGTCTGTTGAACACACATATTAAGAATACTTTGATTCATAGCTTTGTTCTTGTAACGATTTACAAGCAATTCAGCAAACTTTAGTTCAGTGATGTGTGGTGGTCTTTTGGGGATTGAGAAAGGTGAACTGTTTTTGGCATATCTTCAATTATCAAAAAGCTGTGGCTGCTAATAATTTCTAATGCATCTGCACGAATTAGTGAGAAACATTTGGTCTCTGCTTGCTTATTTTAGATTAGGTTCAGTATTGATTTAAGGTGGATATAAGTTGTTTGGACCTGAGCTATTTTCAGAACATGTCTTTAATCAACTAATAAGTGTTACTGTTAGCAATGTTTTGGACCAAAAAAGCTTTAGAGCTGGTATAATAATACATTTGATGAGAGTTGACCTTTCTGCACTTGCATGTTTTTTTTTTCTGATTATATATTCTTTAAAACTTAAAAGAACAGAATTATTATTTATTCCCTGCCTGCCCCCCAGAATGTGTCCCAGTAGTTTTTTTCTATTTGACAGCGGTTCTTCTAACTACATAATATTGGAAATAAAAATTATTTGGTTGTATACATTGAAAGAATTTGAAAATTGTTTCCTCATTATATGGAGACAATTTTCAAAAGCAAGCTTGATCTGATATTTGCCCTAATAATTGCGTAAAGCTGTTACTTCTTATAAACTCTGTTACTAGAAGAGCTTTCAAAAATGTACCAAAAAAAGAACTGCAAACTTGTCAGAGTACATTCTATCTAGAATTTAAATGAATCCAAATTTGTGAGTCATCTATTTTTAATTGTCTTTCACTGTGGCAGAACAAACAACTGAGTTTTGAATGTGACACAGCTGCAAAAACTCTCAAACCACAAAAAAGCCCCTGACAGAAAGCCCTGGTAATGGTAAATCAGTCACTCTTGATGGTTTTCTGAGCCACCTTCAAAGTGAACGGAAATAAGGCTTTACTAACAGTAAAAAAAAAAAAAAAAAAAAAAAAAAAAAAAAAAAAAAAAGCTAGAAGATTAACAAAACTAGCAGAAAACCAACCAACCAAACCATGCTGTTAAAAGGTAGCTGCTTTCCCAAGGGGAAAGGCATATGTGGACACCATCTTTTTTTTTAGAAACCTGTATCAAGTTAAAGTCAAGAAAACTATGAAGTGAAGTTTGACTTTATTCTAAAACAAATGAGTTGCACTTTCTTTCACTCATGGAAATATTGGAGAGATTGTTTGAGTGAAAATGAGTTCGCTCAACAGAAATAATACACTGAAGCATATGCTGCTTTGCTGATTTTACGTCCATAAATTGTAACTTTGACTCTAGCAGCTGCTGGCAGAGCTTTTTGTTAGTACAGCACACCAGCTAAAATTTCTGTGGGAATGGAGGGAAAGGTTATTATCACTATTTTATGTTGCCACAGGTACATGCAGGTGCACTGAACTGCTGTGTTCAGATAAATGGGAGACAAAGTACACTCAATCATCTGAGAGGACCATGGTTCTTCCAAGTCCAGTGGTAATACTTCCTAGCTTTTCTCACCTCTTTTGAAAGCAGGGTTTTGCGAACTGATCAGTTGTTTACTTTTCATATTGGATAGTGCTGCAGGCTTCAGTAGAAGTTTAAGGAAGTGCAGTGATGGTTGTATGGGCTTCAAATAAGGTGATTTTTGCTTTAATATTATTAAGAGATTTACCCAGGAATACTCTATGAAAGAGAACATGTCTCTTGGTGCTTTTCATTGTTTCCTCATTCATACTAAATTCTTTCACTTATGTTCAATTTTACTTTTTTTTGTATAATCTTTTCAAGAATATTTTTCCCCTGATTTTTTTTTTACCTTCTTTATTCAAGTCCATTTATTCCTTCCTAGTTATTCTTCCATGTCATACCTGTTTTGTACGCTTTCTGTCTCCTGTTCTTTGGCTATACAGCTGCCAAACAATTTATGGTTTCTTATTCCCTATTGGTAGGTGCTTTGATGGCCTAGTTTTCAAAGCTGAAACCTTTTGATCCTGTGACCTTCAGAAAGTATTAATGTAGGCATAGAGAAATGTGCTTTTTCTCTCTCTCAAATTAATAAATAGTAGTTCAAATAAAGTAATAATGTGCCAATAGATGAAAAAATGGTAAAAAGGACTGACTGTGCTTTCACTCTGTTATCACTTGGTTGTCCAAGAAAACTGGGGAAGAAGCCTAAAGCTGTGTAATGAGAAAGCATGCTTTGGTCTTCCTCCCTGCAACTTTGCCAGGTGAAATGAATTTACCAAAATTGCACACAGAATTGTACCTTATAGTGGAATATGTGAATCATAATTTCTATATATACAAAGCTTCCAGAACTAATGGGATACTAATAAGTGACTTCTTTAGAGGCTTGTTCTACTGTTTCCAACTTTGACATATATTCATATGGTGATGGTGGACTTGTCTCCTCCTAAATTCTGAGTTAAATTCCTTAAATTCCTGATGGTAAAACAAAATGGTTTTGTTTTGTTTTTTTAAGAAAATATTTTCTATACAAGAATAACATGCACAGTAGAGTTTATTTGTGATGTGTTTACTGACATTAGAAACTTACAGACATATTGTCGTTAAATAGAATAATTAGTGGTCTCTAGAAGGTCTAGTCTTCATCATATTTTGAGTGACTGACCTAATTGCAGGTTCAGGAAGGTGTTTGGTGAATTTATTCTTCTTGTTAGGATTAACTTTACTATGAGAAACTTAAAGTGGAACCTGAGACTTTAAAAAAGTTTGTACTGACTTTTCAATAATCCCTTCGTTTAATGCCGGGAGGCCATAATCCTGCAACAGGAGAACAGCGAAGGCTGCCCTCAGGAGGGTGCTAATGTCCCCTGGAGGTAATGAAGCTAAGTACCAGCACCTCCTTACCTGATCAGGCCTGTTAATACAAAGACCAAAGGGACAAATCAGACTTTAACTGACCTGTTTTATGTGTTGTAAGGAATAAGCAAAGCTGTCTTAAACAGCTCCTTTCCCTGCACTAATGTGCTGAGAAAGATGAGAAAACAAAGGGTTTTAAGGCAGTGATCTGAGACTTTCAAAGCATGCCTGAAAAAGGGATTTCAGGCATAAAGGTTAGTTTAAAGCAACTGCAAAGTTTTAATTTTACAGTCCATCTTGTGGTGTTAAGGGGAGAAATCAGTTTAGCAGTAGATTCTTGGGGGTGAAATACAAGATCTTCTGCAGCTGACCTCTTCTGCAACCATTTTCAGCAGTACACAGTTTTAGTAGGATCTAACAACTAGCAATGTTTGTACAAACACTTCCATGCATGTAGAGTTCTGGAGGAAATGTATTTTTGAAACAGACTACTATCCCTGTATATGTCTGGGAAAGAGAAATAGATTAGAGGTGAGAATAAGCAAGGGGTCTGTGTATACTGCATCTTGTGATTCTGTTATCTAGGATACCGTACAGCTCATGTACTTAAAAGGGAAGCCAAGCATTCATTTAATTGTGTTGGAATTTTAAACTGTGATTGGTCTTCAATATTAGAGTAGCTGAGTAGACTCTGGAGAGAGGTGTTGAAAGTAAAGTTTCACTTAGTAAAAGTAGGTGCACAAGCAACAAATTAGTGTCAGGATGTGTCAGAGGAGATGCTGATTTCTGTATGCACATCTTTGGTGACTAGTTATCATTACACCTACTTTCTCAGAGGATGTTAGTGAGAAAGCTGAGGAAGCATGTGTGACTGGCTATACTTTCTGCTGTTGTGTCACAAGAATAGCCTCCTTGTACTTTCCCCATTTTCTTTATATTGTGTGCCATTTATAGGCCATAAATGTGCCTCATTATTCTTTTCCCCTTCCTCTTGAGACAGTCCATTTGAAAGGGCACAGCTTTTAGACATTTCATTCAACTTGAGTCATAATTATGTGAAGTGAAATCCCAGACGTTTTTACTAGAACAGACTTTGGACATCGTAGTTAATGCAAGGAAGTATACCATGTATGGATAGTATTTGTACTTTGAATAAAAAAAATGCAAAACATGGCTATAATTATACCATTACTGTGGCAGAATCATGGTTTACCCATTTGTGTTAAATTATTTTGTCTCATTCAAAACCCTAGAGCTTACATTAAGAATGATAACAATCCTTTGTAGGGGGACATTAATATTTACTAAATGTGAATGTGAGTAAAAGTCCTGAATCCAAATCTCAAATTTTGGAAACTTCAGAGTTTTTGCTTGTTGAGCTATTTTAAATTTAAATGGTAGTAAATTAAACAGAGTAAACAAGCTGTACTTGAACTCTAGGCTCCATGGCAACTAGGCATGTCAAAAAAAATTAATGATGACCAGCTACACCAAAAAAACCCCAATACTCTAGACAAAATAGCCAAGCTGGTTTTAACATAACTCTAGAAATTCCAAAAGATATCAAAGTCAGCCAAGAAGTAAATCATCATGAAAAACATTTCTTCGTGTACCAGAAAAGGCACACCAGTATGGACTTAGATCAGGAGCTGATTTTACAGCATTGTGGCAAAAGCATGGCCTGTAGATTTCTGTTTACCAGCCTAATTTTCATAAATTACTGGCTTCAGAAAGGGTTCATGAGTCAAATGTTTAGACATAACATATAAGCATTAAAATATATTTGATTGGGAATATTCTGTTAATAGTCCAGTGGCCAAAAAGCACAGTTAAACTGAATAGTTAAGAGCCTTAAACAGTCTTACAGTCTAAGCTGAAAGTTGTTTCACCCAAAAACTAATGTTATGCTATTCTCTGAAGAGTACTCGAGATTATACATCGTGGAGGTAGTTGTGCTGTCTCCAGCTCATGGCTTACTGAGAACTGGCATTATCTTAGTGAATCACTCCTGTGTAGGATGCTGTCTGCTCCCACAACACGTGACTGGAAGACCTTGACCTGACTTGTGATGTAATTTCAGGCCCTTTTACATTTCTAGTGTTCTCTGAAGTTATCAAACTCTGGCCCCAAATCTTTATAGCTTGAGTCTTGCAAATTTTGTGTGATGTGCTAAGCCAAAAGTAGCTAAGAAAATTGTCAGTGCTCAGTGCTTTAAGATAAATAATGGCTTGTTCTCTGTTTTACTGAAAAGCATAGCTATTTATAGAACTTCCACTCTCCCAGAAAATTAGGCTGAAAACAGCTGAATCTTCTAAGCAATTACGCAAACTTTTGCAAGAGCTGGACTTGCTAATGATGATCAAGGAATGAAGCAAGATAAATGTTATTTTCTTAGGGTTTCTCCAAAATACTAATCTGCTGAATAATACTGACCTAATACTAATCTTGCTGAAATACTAGTCTGACAATCCTCCAGCAGTATCTTTCTGTTACATATAGCATACGTGCTCTCAGGCAGAAATTTATATGACTGAAGGGATGATGGAGCTGGGGCAGGTGGGAAGGAATGGGGACTGAATTACTGGGTACTGAGGGGCTGCTTGGTGGTGGCTTGTGCTACTTCTGGAGCAGAAATTTGAGTCTTGATGTTTCTCTGCTAAGTTCCAGTTCTCTCTATTGGCTGAGCTGTACCTCACTGCTTCACTGATGAGGAATCTTTAGATTAAACATGCAAGGCAAAAGTGAAGTCCCATGTATTGTCTTGATACTAAAAAGCACTGGATTGATATAATCATGCCAGTCAGAGTTAAGGCAGGATCATGATTTACTTCAGATGATTCCATGAACCTTTTGCTCATCTGCACGCATAGTTGAAAGCCAGCCCTCTTTGTAAATGACATTTTACAGACTGTGACATTTAGTCAAGGTGACCATCAGCTGGTAACTTCTGAAAAATCAATAATGTGAATAGTGGTCTGTTAGGAGAAATATCACTGTGAGGTCATCTTTAAAATAAAACTAATTTTACTTGTACCATTGCTCTCCCCCCTCCCCCTTTTTATCCAAAAAGAGAAGTTGTCTCTGGCTTAATGCATAAGCTGTGTGACACTGATGTGTCTGCTTATATAAGGCAGTCTACCAGTAAAAGCTGTTATTTGACTTTAGTAGTATCAGGGAGCAAATAGACTAATTTTAAGCTTGCATACTTATCTTTTGTTAGTAGCAAAACTGTCAGTATAGTAAATGAAAGCAAGGGTGGTGACTTTGAAATTAATGGTCTGAATCATGTATCAGCAAGCATATTGTTAATACGGGTATGCTATTTAACAAGATAGTCTCAGTCTCCAGTCTAGGAAAGAAGGGTATGTTGCTTTTGTATCCAGAAGTTGAAGGCCATGTAGGTCAATATTCTGTCAAAGAAGAAGATGTAACAAGGACTATGCAATCTAACAAGAATTCTGGGTTTCCTGCTG
>NW_009918870.1:20674-24019 GCF_000696875.1 Nestor notabilis
TCTTCAAATAGAATTCATGTTTGAATTCCAGTTTGTACTTTTTTTTTTTTTTTGTGTAATTTATGTGTTAATGCTACTACAATAGAACACAGAAGTTTGTTCTTTACTCTTTATACATCTATAGGAAGCCCCTTCCTGAAAGGGAGGAAGCTTTTTGAGGAGTCACATGAGAGAACCCATGTGTGTTAAATTCTTTAGCAGCATCTGAGTCTATTAGTTACAGTGAAGAAATATGGAGCTGAGAATTGCAGAACACACTGAGGATGAGTATAATCCAAAATGTATGTGAAATGTTGTCTGTTGTGTCACTAAGGCTACGTTAAGAGGAGTACTGTAATAAATGAAACATCACATTTAATATACATGCAGCTACAGGTATGCAGCAAAATAAGGATAGATATTGTGCAGGAAGATGCCCCATAGTATTCCCCGCTTTTTCTGAGAGGTTAATAAAGTGGAACTTTAGCAAAACTAGGACACATGTCCGAGGGCTTTCAGCAGGTTTTGAAAGCTGTGCAAGTTTTTATAGAGATTCAATGAACTTTCATTGGAGTGTGGTGTAGTCGTGTATGGCAAGAGTGAAAACATCATTGTTCATAATGCATCTGTTTTAACAGTTGTCTTACATTAGCTTTTGAAAGTCTTTAGAAGATTCAAAACTGATGACTGATACTGTGCAACTAAGTCCATTTGTTACAGTGTTTATAGGTTAAAAAGTTAGGAAGAAGAGATTACACAGCTGTTACAGAGTGTATGGGGAAAGACAGAAAGCAGTTAGCAACATGATCATAGCACTGGCCTGATCACTGTGCCTTCCTGCTGTTAACTTGCAGAACTGAATGCCTGAAGGTTTGTTGTTCCCACCCTCTGCCCCAAGATTTCTCAAAGACTGTAGATGCTCGTGGCAGTGTTCAGCTGCTTTGTTAGAAAGGCTTATTCACTTACCTAGTGAAGCTCTTAAATATCGCTTTTTAAAGCACTTGAGTAGCTTATGGCATCTAAAGGTAGGTATGTACTGAAGTAGCCTACTCAGCTGTCTCTGGAGGATGCGGGGGAAAATCTATGCTATAGGTACATTATATTAGGAGAATCAGTCTGTACTCTTATCGCTATATAAAATACTGCGTATCTCTATATTAACATACTATTTTGAGTCAGGAATGCACTTTCTGAAGGAAATATCATCCTTACAGGCCGTGCTTTGGGTGCCATTGTTGAGGCATGAGTCAGAGCTGGGCAGATGTCATCAAGATCTCATGTGCTGCCTCTGGTTGGTACGATTCCACGACAGCATAAAATCATAAAATACTGAAATAGCTGAAACAATGTACATTACAGAAGTGCTCTGTAGAGAAGACTTGTGTTAGTATGAGGTTTATCCAGAGGAATAGCCAAAGAATTACGCAAATAATTGTCATGATCATTCAATAGAAATTCAATTATTATCATAACCTATCCAGCAGCAGTAGTTTCCTACAGCTGGCAGGTTGGCTCTGTTTACTTTTGTTTTCATTTCTTTAATTATGTAGTGAATGGGTGAAGCCAAGCCACAGAACTACCAAACTGTGGTCTTGTCAGTCTATGAAGCTTGTGGTTCATGTTTTCCCAATACTGTGGCCAGCATCTCCAAAGCTGGTAGTAGTGCAGCCTCTCCAGAAACCCGGGTGAGCACTTGGAGTCACTTTGTGTTGAATGCTACTACTCTTGTATGAGTGTGTTTTCTTCTATATGGATTCATCAGGATGCACATAAAGATACTAAAAGGTAATGTTACCATAGTAGGCTGACCGTCCTTGTGAAAGTGATGGTTCAGGACCTATTCATAGTCTTGGCTCATGAATGCCATCAGAGAGAGTCAGTTGACCAGATTTTGCAATGGCAACACTGGACAGTCTGCTCAAGTGTGCTGATATCTTCTGGGTAGTGTTGTCACTTTTCATAATTGCATTGGGTAAGATAGAATACGACTTCCTCAGTGAATGGACACCCTGGAGGTCGTTCAGCCTGTCATGCTAGATAAGAGATGTCCTTTCCGTTTGTATTAAAGTTCATCTATCTGTTCAACTTGGATAAAATTAGACAAGGAAAGTTTAAAAACAAACTAAACTCAAACAGCTCTGCCTACATGAAAAGCTATGTTATGTGCCAAAGTGGATAATGTTTGATAACCATGTCAAAATGCTTATTTTGAAATTTAGAAAGAAAATACCATGAATATAAATGCAGTGATAAAAAAATATAAAATCTCTTGGGTATAATGGTTTGAAAAGTGCCTTTGGCTGAAAGTGCCAGTGTAAAATCGATTAAAATGTGTCGAGGAGAAAAAGTTCAGTAAGCAATGTCGCTCCCAATACCTCTCAGCTCTAACTGTGTTAAAGAAGGATACTGAAAATTACATACCAAATTGCACTTGATGATGATTGATCTGTAAGGATCAAGCCCCTTCTGAGGCTTATTGTAAAGCTGTAGTAGTTGTGACACTGCTCTGGTTCTGTGATAGGCTCTAAATAATTGATGAAGATGTTTATTGAAAAGCAAAAGTGAGCTTTAAACATCACTACTTTTTGCTTCTCATTTTAAATTGGCATGAACAGCACTGAGGAGTTGGCAAGTCTAGTAAGTGTTTTAAATAATACAGAGGGGGTTTGGGTTTTGGTTTGGTGTTGGGTTTTTTTGTTTTTTTCTTTTTTTGTTTTGTTTTGTTTTCATTTCCCATCCTTTCCCTGCCATAAAGGGGCAAATACCTTTCTCTAAGCATCCTATAGATTTGATAATCTTTTTCTTAACATTTGTGCCTTAAATCAGTGTGTTTTGGTTTCTGCATTCCTTTAGCAAACCTTTTTCTTTCTAAAGTTTCCTTTCACTGTGAATTTTCATTCAGCATGCTTGTATTAGTGGCTTACATATGTATGAGCAGTGATCTATTGCACTAATTTGCTGTTTCACCAATAAAAGTGATACTTCCTGGTTTCAGGGTATTCTTTCGGTCTCTTTTCTCCGTGTGTGGCTTTCCTCACGTTTATTTGTGTAGGTATGTGTCATTGTGAACAGTTAATACATAAGCGTCAGTATTGAAACTTGAATGTGCTCATGGTAGGTTTTATACCACCTGTCTAGCTGCATGCAGTGGGAATTTTTAACACTTTAGAGCAATGAGCCTAAATCAATAATGTAATTTTGATAGGTAGCACTAGGTGATTTTTCTAAAGAAATAGAAAGTTTCTCCCTGATTAGATTATTGTCTATTATCCTTTGTAGGGTGTTTTTAATTACAGTTTTAAATGGAAAAAATGCCCAGTATGTATGATAATTAATGATATGCACTCACATATATATATATATATA
>NW_009918871.1:0-46467 GCF_000696875.1 Nestor notabilis
TATTATATATATATAAGCTATTTATTTCACCTCTCTGTATATTGCAGTTCCATGAACCAAGTATTACTGCCTCAACAATTAAAAAATTATTTAAAACACATGTACATATTTTTGCTGTTCACACTTCTCTCCCCTCCCTGAATAGTGGGGTTTTAATGCATATTTATCTTTCATGTGAGGTCAGCAGCATATGTTTGGGGTAGCTCCCCCGCTATAATCTTCATTGTTAATTCTGTAATTCCTCCTTTTCCTTAATGTTGTCTTCTTCCCTTGTTGTTCCCACAAGGAAGAAATCCTGCATGGGTGATGATGGGCTGAGAGCGGGAGAATCCACAAATCCACACTGGCATTTTTCAGGAGCAAGAGTTAAATTTGATCCTTTTCAGTCCAGCAGATACTTCCTAAAGCTTTGGCCAAGCAGAAGGTAGACTGGAAAATTAGCACCTGACTCAATACACATGTATGTTTCCTTCACCAGAGGTTTTGAGAGGGGCTATTTGTTTCAGCTGTTTAATTCAATATTGTGCCTTTTAAACCTTGCCCTCAGTGGGACAAATCCCTCTCCCTTCCCTGAGTAGTTCTCCCAGCCTGTCAGTAACTTGCTTTCTGGGTCAGTCCAGCCAGCTTTCCTTCCTGGTGTTTTGCAGATGATGTGGATGATGTAAAGCCACACATAAATGCAAGTTGTGAACCTGTATCTACAGACTGACTCATGCAGTCAGTGTGGAACAGCAAGGGGGAAAAAGAAGATGAACTAACTGAGTTCAAATTTTAGTGAAAATGAGAACTGAGCCCAAGTGAAGCTTTAAGGAGAAGCTCACTTGACTTCTTCCTTCTCTCTGTGTGCAGACATGGCTACATGCCCTGATTCTAGCCAGGGCTGAAAATGCTCAAAGCCACTAAGAAAGCTTTTTCTTGTTAATCAGAAGACTCTCCCCAGAACAAGCTTTCTCAAGATAACTTTGAGAGCTGCAGCCAAATCCTACAGATCAAAGCTGTTCGGGAGATGGTGCAGATAAGCATGCAAGCATGAGGATGCTTATCTGAACCAATCTCCAAACCTTGCAAGCCTAGAGAAAAATGAACAGTGCTAAGAAGGGTCACTCCATGCTGCTCTGCAAAAAGCTGGGCAGCCTTACAGGTGATGTCTTCACCCCAGGTAAGCATGGCTGGTCACTTAGGCAGCCCCTCTTCCAGTGAATATACTGGGACCTGCTTTCCTGGTGCACCTGGAGACCAGCACGGAAGCGGGACCTGATGGCACAGTGGTGGAATTGGTTGGTGGGGGCTGGAAGGCTTGGCCAGCTTTGCCTTCAGGTTGATTCATGTGGGAGAGATTTGGGGGAAGTTCAGAGGAGTGCTGGGGGTGGAGGATTGGGAGTGGCTGGGGATTTGCTGTGTTAGTACCTCCAAGAGGAGAAACCCATTTGATTGCCAGAGCGAGAAAGGATTTATGGATGCCTTTTTTCTCCTTGAAATATCTCCATGGCCCGTGGCACTGATGGTTTCGCAGTCAGAATGACAGGCTTGCCACTGGGGAAAGTTTGAGGCAGGAAATGCTGGAGGAGGCTGGGCAGAAGGGATCTCTGTGAGCAACCAGGGAGGATTTGCTCCTTCTTCCACAGTGCCCACTGGTTTTGGAGACCAGCACGTGGGAACTAGGGGTCATGCAACTGGCAGTAGGGGCATCTGGCACTTGTGCTGTTGTTTTTTAAGAGTATTTCCTGGATAGCAGTGTGGTGAAAAAGTGAAAAGTCAGTGTGGTGAGGAGATAGGATGCTCACCTGAGTTAGGTGCTGTTGGAGAGATTTGTTGGGTGAGGATGGTGTGCATTGAGTATTTCTGTTTGAACGTCTGCTCTTCAGGCTTTATTAACAGCAACAAAAGCAGGGGCAAAGATGAGAAGAATTCTTATCCCTCAGAGTACCTTCACGCTGGGCAAAAGGGTGCTCTGGGGATGAGGTGTTCAAGAAACGAACAGGAACATGAGAAATCCACCACATGCCAAGTGATGGGCTTTGTGTTTGTGGCCACCAGGCACACGGTGTTTCTGTGCCTGGGTTGTGCTTGGTGGTTAGGCCAGAGGTTGCAAGTGGCTGTCGACAGGTCCCTCTGCTGACCTCCAGACTCTCGAGAAGAAGCTTGTCTGTGGTGTTTAACATGTCTTCCTTTCTGAAAGTCTTCAGGCTCCCTGAACACAAGCTGAGACTCCCTGTGTAGGCTATTACATTTGATTTACTTTATAATTGAAAATTGTTAATGAGGATTTAATTACTGTTGTGGAAACAACCTCAAGAGTGAGGGGTGTAACACTAGGTGATTGCTTGAAGCAACTGGTGGAATGAATGTGTGTGGAGCTCTGGGTGGGCACACTTTAAAACAAATACATTACTTAATTGGATTTAATAAGAGCACATTGTAGCTTCTGTTTCAGAAATACTGCTAGATTCGTAGCAGTGTTTTCATAGCTGAGAGCAGATAGTGGCACGCTCTGATAATGCTGTGGTTGTGTCATGAAGCTGTTGGGCATGCTGCAATGTGAGTCCATCCCAGGAGGAAAACTTCATAGGTCCAGGGAAGGTTTTGTCAATACTTTAAGCATGTTGCCCAAACCAGACTGCTGTTTGGTGAGACCTTCCACAGGTCGTGGGTCTCCCATGCTGTTCCTGTGATGGTGAAGGATGGGTGGTCAAAGCTCAGCTGTGCTCTGTGTCTAGTCCTAGTCAGGCAAACCCTTCACCATAACATTGTCTTGCCCTGCTTGAAGCTCACCACTGTCCAAAAAGACAGAGTGTCTTGGTCCCTGTGCAAGGTGTCTTCCAGCTCACTGGCAGCTTCTCCTGGATCACAGAGCTGTCGGTGGCTGGGAGTGGTTGATCATGTTGACATCCCTGCAGCTGGTGCCCTGAAGCTGATGTGGTCTTTTGCTCTGCCTCTGCCTTGTTGATGAAAATGTAGGTGCCATTGCAGGCTCTGAGCTGCAAAGCCAAGTGGTTGCTGCACCTCATCTGCCCTCTTTGAGCCTGATCTGTCCCTCTTGCCAACAGTTGGCTTTTGGCAACACATCCTTTGGGAGCATGAGTCCATGAAACTTGGTGCTAGTTTTCCTGGTCTGTCCTTGTAGTCTTCTTTAGCTCAGGATCATCTCCATAGCTCTGGTTCGCAGGCTCACAGTTAGAGATGAACTTTTGCAGATGTGAAGCAGCAGAGAAGCCTCTTCCAGGAGCACAGTCACTGTTTTAGCTGTGCTCTTCAGCAAGTGGGAGGTTACAGCACCTGCCCAAAGGTGTAGCCTACCTCTAAGGGGGAACTGATCCCTTCAACTACATCTCTTACACATCAGTATGTATGATATCTACACAATTAATACTAGCTTCTGGGCATGTAGCTGATAGACTCCAATAAATGTCTTAAGGTGCAACAAGGTGAGAAAGAAGCAACTGGGACAAAAATAATGAAGTCTGGGGAAGGGATGTTGCCCTAATGCTTCAGTGATGAGAAGATCCAGTTTTTATGTCCATGACTTGTGGAGTTAAAGCCATAGCCTAAATGAGCTGGGTGCTCTAGTGTCCATGAGCCCGTTGTGTCTGCAGAGAGATGCATGTGGGAGTGGAGCAGAGCTTCAGAAGGATTCTGGAAAGCACCACGAGGCCTGGGCTCAGCTCACCCCTGCCATCTGCACCACCTCGAATTGTCTTGGTCTTTGCAATAGCTTATTTACCCTGGCTCATGAATAACATGTCAAGGTAGAAGTTGGGTTTTTTTTAAACAAACCTTTGAGTCCAGCCTACACCAGCTCTTGGTGCAAGGCTTGACTAGTGCGTAGTGCTAGGGGCAGTGTTTTGCCCCATGGATGTCCATCAGCTTTCCTGGATTCACTGAGAGTTCTGGTGCCTCCATAATTTTACAAAAACAGTGGAATGAGATTTCAGCCAGAACCTCAGACTCTGGCTGGAGATTATGGTCTGGCAGCTTGTCTTGTCTAGGTGAGTTTGTCCGCCAAGGATGATCTGATTGAGCAAATGGAGTTGGGTCTAGGTGGGATAGGTTGAGTAATAGAAAACATGTGACTTTGACTAGGCCAGGATGGACAGAGCCTTGGGCAACATAGTTTAGTGTGTGGTGTCCCTGCTCATGGCAGAGGGGTTGGAACTAGATGATCTTAAGGTCCTTTCCAACCCTAACTATTCTATGATTCTATGACTAGAAGAGCATGCTGTGTTACCATACCTGCCTTCGAAAAATAAGGTTGTGATATGTAGAAAAGTGTGTGTGTGAAGCAGTGATTGTTCTTTGTAGGGCATTTCAGTGCCCCAGAAGATCCAGGTATATGCCAGTGAAGGAGGAGGAGGTGTGTGTATGTCCATCTATCTGCAAGCATTCCCCACAAAGCCCTTTGCCTGTTGTGGCACAGCCCAGAGCCCTGCTTGGTCCCACTCATCCAGCCTAGCAGAAAGGATCAGACAAAGCCTGGTTGTCCTCTAAGAAAAAAGCTTTTCTCTCCTGTCCACTCTTAACATTAAACATGTATTGTGTTAAACATCGTGATTTTGGTCTGCTGCAAGGAAAAGCAGGTATATTTCTATGCATAATTTCCTAGCATAGCGCCAAAGGGTGGAAGTTTATACCTAAGATGCACAACAGCTGTTTCAAGTGCCTATGCCTCGTGCCAGCCATACCACCTGAATGGCCAAGGGATATATATAAAACTTCAATTATTTTTTTGAATGTTCGTTGTTATTCATTTGGAGATGGATGAGAGGAGATTCCTCACGAATGATGTAACCTACACAGACTCTGTTATTTCCAACGGTGTGAGCTGAAAAATTAGGGAGGAAAAATCAGGTCAAACTGAAACTTTGTCTTTTTTTAAGTGAGACAAAGTACTGGGTAGAGAGGTTTGGGTTTACCAAAGACATTTAATTCACTGTATTTAACAATTCACGTCATTTATTTATATATAGGGGATTTTAAAGAGGGGAAAGAGAAATTAGGATCTTCACTTTGGAAGCAAATGCAATATTTGATGTGTAAAAAAATCTCCCTTGCCTTTTTCTCAGTTGAGTCTATTTTCAATGTTCCTGAATAGATTTGAGCACCCTCTAAAGCTCAGTTTCTGTGGCAGTTTATTGCTCCACTGGATGGGGCCATGGCTGGTAACTTGCAACACCATTCCACAGAGCATGCTGAAGGGTCCAGAGACCAAACTTTCTCTGGGTTGGCCCTGTCTTACTCATTTCAGCTGCCACCCTTCTGCCACATCCTTTTCTCCAGAGGCTGAATCATGGCTGATGGGAAACTTGGTTCTGGTTTTCCTGGTCTGTCCTTGCAGTCGTCTTTAGCTCAGGATCATCTCCGTAGCTCTGGTTCGCAGGCTCACAGTTAGAGATGAACTTTTGCAGATGTGAAGCAGCAGAGAAGCCTCTTCCAGGAGCACAGTCACTGTTTTAGCTGTGCTCTTCAGCAAGTGGGAGGTTACAGCACCTGCCCAAAGGTGTAGCCTACCTCTAAGGGGGAACTGATCCCTTCAACTACATCTCTTACACATCAGTATGTATGATATCTACACAATTAATACTAGCTTCTGGGCATGTAGCTGATAGATTCCAATAAGCCTGGCTGATGGGGAAAAATGCTCATAACCCATTTCCTTCCTCCCACAGCATTTCAAGCTTGCAATGCCTGTATTAAGGTGCCAACCTAAGGAGACCTAATCCATGAGCATCCCCTCTGGTGCATCACCTGCAGCATCCCTGTTCCATGGCAAGGTTTGGCACACATTGAGGTCTCCCCATCAGTCAAGACCCGTGGATTTAGTGGTTATCTGCAGATACTGGTGGCAACCACTGCCATACCTGACCATATTTTTTTTGGGTGGGACTTGTTTCTACTCTGTTATGGAAAGTTATAGTCCAAAGGTGGCTGACACCTGCCCAGGCAAGAACCTATTTCCAGTTTTGGGGCAAACAAAAGGGTAACTGTCTGCATATCCCCAGTGGCTGCCAGGCTGGGGGACCCTTGGCTGAACCACAGGAAGTGTAATTGAGTTATGCCAGGCTTGGGAAACAACTGGTTGAGTTTCCCAAGCCACATCAAACCCATCTGAAGAGAGATGAATTGGTCTTCTCGGGCCTAAAGGATGGAAAACACTGTCTTTGTTTTGAAAAAAACAACCACAGCGGCCAGGAATAACAGAAGATGTAACCGCATTAGAGCCTCTAATGGGAGTTTCTTCCTTGCTTAAGCAGCACAAGTATCATGAGGTTCCTGGTGTGTTTTGAGGGAGGTCCTGGATGAAAGACAGCATGGCCTGGCCAGGGGAAGCACCATAGGTGATGCTGCAGTTCCCTCTTCCCAGACAGACACCGAGGACCTACTCCTCCTCTGGGTTGTGGTTTCACCAGCTTGTGCAGTCCCAGGCTTGGAAGGGAAAAAAAAAAAAAAAGAAATTCCAAACCTGCTTCCACCCTGAGTAAATGAAAAGAGCTATGGAAGTCTTGGGAAAAATTTGTAATTGGGAGATTTCACTCCAAAACCTCAGAGCTAGGGGATGTGGAGGCACGTGCCCATTGTGGGATACACCACTTCTCCATCAGTAGCTGAGAGAGATGTGCCATGAGAAACCCTGGCAGAAAGGGCACAAGGGAAGGCTCTGTGAGTGTGTGAGACTGCATGCAGAGGTGGCTGGAAGCCGAACCTGTCCTAGCTCAGAGCCAGCTGTCTGCTTGAGGGATGTTGTGTGCAAGGACAGGAGGAAGCAGCGTCAGGAGGGAAAGTGATGGTGTGAGATAGGCCATGGCCTGCAGCACACCAACGATTAGTGCATTAGTTCCTGGGAGGTAGCACATGTTACTTTGATCAGATGATCGTATTTGCATGAATCAGAATGTAAAAATCTTGGCTGGGGTTTACAAAGGAGCCTAGAGGAACAAGCTGCCTATCTATCTATGTATCTGGCACGAGCACAGAGTGAAAACCCTTCCACTCCTTCGTGGGACTATTTTCCAAGGAGAGACAGCTATGTGGAGCTTAAATGTTGTTTACAGCCATGACAGGCTTTAGAGCTGTGATCATCTCTGCTATAGAGCTTTCAAAAGGATAAAATGAGCCTCCTATTATAAGGGCTGAAAATGATCCTAAATGAATAACACACATGCAGCCTTCACAGGCACACATTTCTGAGCCATTGGAAATGTTGGCACATGCAAACAAACAAAAACACATGTCTCGGGTCTCTGGTTTTCATAGATTCTGCATGCCATGACATTTTGGGGGTTGGCATTGCCAAGAGCTAATGAACCAGATTCCCAAGCTTGGCTTGCAGAGCTGGCTCAGTGTCGCAGGGACTAAGAGAGGAGGCCTTTGGGCCGTGGACTGGCTCTGGGGATCACAGCACCCTGGGCAGAGCCTTGGTGGGGTGCCTGCCTTCAGGAGGATTGGGCAGTGGGGAAGGCTGCTGCTTCTGGAGCAAGGTTTGCAATCAGGAGGGTCTGGAGTAAGGTTTGAAATAGGGAGGCTATGGAGCGAGGTTTGCAGTCAGCAGGCTGTCTGCAGGCAGTGTGAGACCCACTATCTGCACCCACCTCTGAAGGCAAAGAACTGGTGGAGATCAATTGCTCTCAGACCCACAGCCAACGGCTGTGCCCAAAACGCTCCAGGGAGAGAAAGTCTGGGTGAGCTGCATATGTACAGCTCCATCTGATCCTAGTGTCGGAATGACAGTGACATTGGTGATTGCCATTAGACCCAGCACCACCCTTGGAGACCCCAGGGCTGAGCGTGGGGGACAGGGACCCTGCATCTGCCTGGAGCCCATGGAAAGCAGGGCTTGTCCAGGCTGTGCCCTGCAGAGCAGCTGGTGGGACCCAGGTGCTCACCCAGCCCGTGTGAGCTCCATCGTCTGCCCGTCTGTCTGGGTTGCTTGGGAAAGGTAAAACATCATGTCCTGCAGGGTCAGATATTTTGGAGGGGGAAGAAAGCAATTTGTGGCTGTGTTGTCTGCCTGATCAAAAGTGTTACCGGACTCGGCTACACAATGTACACTCTTTAAACCGGTCCCAATTAGCCCTTCTTGCTAATGCTGCATTTCATTCCTGGGAGACTGCACTCGGGGAGCTGTTATGACTTTGTGATTGTGCACATACCTTTATGTGCTTTCATTCTTAATCCCCTTTTTGCAGAAGCCAAAAGGTCTTCCAGCCAAAAAGGAAATCAAAACCTTTTGTTGGCTGCTTCATAAGAATTAAGGGTGGGATGAAGGTTGTAGCAGGATCTTAATTAGCCATTGTAAATAACAAGAGCGGCAGTGCCTGCAACCATATACCACCTTGGGTTGAGATATTGTCAGACCACACAAAGCTAGGTGAATGGGCAGCACAATGGCAGATAAAATTCACCCCTGACAACTGCAAGGCAAGGCACGGCGAGGAATAATTCAAGCTACACATGCACATCGTTGGGCTCCAAGTTAATTGTAATCATTTATGCTTTTACTGAGCTCTCCGCAGCGACTCTGGGGTCTTTTTTCCTTTTTGCTGTTGGGAAAGAAAAAGAAAATATGAGGACGGTTAAAGAGAGGGATGTAAAATGTTCCTGAAAGCCTGCCTGCTCACAGCAGAGATCCGGAGGAGACCCAGGCTAACATGCCAAGCTCCTCTCTGGGTATCTGATCTCAAAAGGGGATATAGTGGAAATAATAAGTGTTCAGAGGCTGACAATGAAAATGATTAGAGGCCTGGTGAGGGAATGCTTTATGGAGGTATTGAAAGGACTGCGCCTGCTTCATTTAGAGACAGGAAAGTAATGAATAGTCTAGACTGAAGAGAAAGTAAATTGGGATCTCCCGCTCACCTGCTTTCCTAGCGCAGGCGGGGAAGTTCAATGAAAGGAGCAAACTTCAAAACTGGTGAAAGAGAGAGGTTCTTGACTTGGGGGAAATTAACATATGGCCTGGTGATTAACGTTAGGTTCAGACTATGGGAACCTGGAGATCAGCCTTGGGAGGGCAGAGTGCTGGGAAGCATATTCCCTTATGGACAGGTGCTTCTCCCATCCCACCCATCAAAAGCCGTGGTGGTTTAACCTTGTTTTGTCCATGTTAAACAGCTCTAAAGAAAGCACAAGATACCTCCAGGTGTGCTTTGGGCCTTTTCCCTGTCCTGTCACATAGGCCTGGCATTTCTCACACTCCTTTGCTGGCTGAAGGAGCAGCAAAGACACTCCATGGTGGCCTTGTAGGACCCTTTTAGGGGTCTGTCCTATCACTGGTACCTTTCCATCCCCACAGAAAGCTCCATACGAGACCATTGCCCAGGTGTTGGCCACCCTGCTTGCAAACTATAACTTGCATTTTGTCTTGGTGCTTTTTGGATCCCAAAGTTCTTACCAGGTCACACAAGTACCATCCCATTTGTGCACCATTAAGATAGTGCTCCCGCTGGCACATGGCGGTGCTGTATGGCCACCCTCACCAGCTGGTTGGCATTGGAGAGAACTATCAGCCCCTGCCTTCACAGGGTCTTCTCCAGCCCTTGGTGCCTTTCACACCAGCCAAGCAGTTAGAAGTGCAAACGGTCCTGGTCCGGGGGTGGAGAGGTTGAGATTACTCGTTTCATCTTGAACATGGCAAGTTTTGAGCTTAGTGTTTCACAGCCTGATTGTACAAGTTCCTCACATACATTTGGGCTGAGATCTTTCATCGCCTGGAGGATTTGGGTGTTCAAGTCCCATCCATTTGGCAAGTTGCAGCCAGATTTCTCCTGTGATTTCAGGAGGAGATCCATGCACATGGCAGGTTCCTAAACTACAGGAACCTAAAAAGCTACATGATTTGCTGGGAAGCATCAAAAATAGCTGCTGGGTGGGAGGTTCGTCTGGCTCCAAAGGCTCAGGGGTGCTGCAGAGTAACTGGGTGTCGTCTCCATTGGCTGCACAGGGAGCAGGTTTGGCCTGACCAGCTCAGCAGTGGGGTGCTGCCGCCAGACGTCGCGGTAGGTGGTCTGAACCTGGCCCAAGGTGCTCTAATCTAAGATCTGCTGCAGCAGCCAAGTGATTCAGGGCTGGATGTTTGCTTCGTACCTCTTCAAGGTGTGAACTGAGATCATGTCATGCTCAAGAAGACAATGAAAACAGACTCTCACCCTTTGCAGGTGGCTTCTCCAAGCAGACAGCAGCTCCATTCAGGTGGTGGGACTGACCCAGCTGCTGCCAGCTCAGCCACAAGCCCTGGAGAAGCCTTTTCCCTCCCCAAAGCATTGCTTTTCATATGCTTGGGTCAAATCAGATACCAGCTCACAGCCACCTCGGGAGGCAGTGATCACCTTCAAAAAGTGACTGACTTGGGGAATAAACCAAACCCCTGCCCTTAGGTGGAATTAATGACATTAACATTTATTAGGTGGCTTTTGTGTAGTGCCACATTGCAAGGGAGCTGGGAGCAGAACTTGGTGATGGGGTGCATACCCTTACAGTATGTGCTACGTTAAATACCTTTCCACCTAAGCCAAGTGGTTCATACACCAGAACAGCAACCAAAGCCTTTCCTGGCTTTTCACAGGCCGAGCTGTCCCTTGGGATGTGGGGAAAAAGCTCCAGGGAAGCAGAGAGGAGCATTGGCACCCGGAGCTGCCCTTCTGCAGGAGCCTGTCCCGTGCACAGGGTCACCCATGCAGGCAAACAGCAAAACACATCACTCTAGGAGAAATTATCCCAAAGTCCTTGCAAACAGCAGCAGTGGAGGAAAGAAAAATGGATCAAAGGAGCATGCAGAGATGAAAGATTAGCAAAAGTTATTTGGTCTGGAAGTTTCCAGAGGAGTGGTGGTGGGTGCAAGTGAAAATGTGGCTGCAGCTGGAGGTGGAGAATCAGGGGAGGGCTGTGCCTGTGTCTGCTGGCAAGTGCCTGACCTGGAGAATTTCATTCCATTATCTACTTTCTGGGGTTTTATTTTTGGCTTCACATCTGTCCTGCAAGTTCTCCTCTGCTGTTTGAAGGGTGTTACTAGTTCCAGACCAGGAATAGCTGCATCTTCCTGCAGGGCACAGGGATACTTGCTAGAGATGTTGAGTCATGTGCTGGGATGATGGAGGGGAAAATGTGAGCACCCACCTGCATGAGGAGAGGGCTGGGTCTCCAGGGGGGTCCCTGGCTCTGGCTCTGGCTCTGCTGTATTTTGTCTCACATGAGTACAGGTGCCCTGCACCTATGTCAGGGGTAAATTGTGTCAGTTATCTCCCACCATCTCTGTTGGAAGTGGTGCTTAAATCCTTTCCTCTAAACCTTTTATCTGACATTAAATGGTCATTAGTTGAAAAGAAAAAAAGTTAAGCTGACTCACTTTCCAGCTGGAAAAACCTTTATAATTGCAGTAAAAATGCACTGAGGGCATGTACTGATAACATAGTTTTAGGGAACAAACAAAAACCACCATCAGTTTTGCATTAATTATTTTTCTGGGCAAATGAATTAAACAAAGAGGACCGCTGATTTGTAACTCATGGGCACATTATTGTGTTTATGGTTTGACCTTCCTGGAAATTTCCTGAGTTAGAAGAAACATTTAAATTATTAGCAGCTACACATTTCTGGTGGGAATCGTTCCCAGTCATAAATAATAAAGACTTTAGGCTGATGAGAAAGAATTCAGATTAATTTCCCCTGTGTTTCCAGTCAAAACCAGGAATCCAAGACCCTGGTGCTTTAGGCTGAAGCTCTCAGGTGGGGAGGGATGCCAGTGGGGAGTGCTGGGATCAATAATGGGATGAGTTCTCACCCATTCTGATGGTGACTATGGCATGACCCGGGACAAGGATAGGAGACAGAGCAGCCCATGCCCCAGAGCAGCCCCTGGCACCATGTGCACCGAGTGACCACCAGTCCAGGGCACATACTGACACCCTGGTGCTGACACCCAACTCGGAAGATGCCTTCACCAAGGCCAGAGCTGAACATGGGATTGGATTGGGGTGATTATACAAAGACTAAACATTAAACCAGGAATCAGCTAGGGGTCTGGTGAAATATGACTACGAATTTTGTCCTTTTTGCCTTGAAAAATACAGCTAAAGGATTAAGTTTTGAAATTTATTTTAACTAGAGTTTTTTTTTCTTGGAAACGTCTTTGCATTTTTCCAGCCTAGAAACAAAGTCTAGAAATACTGAAATGTGAAAATAATGCATTTCAGCTCCCAGTTTTTCTACTTTTGACAAAAATACAGGTTTTCTTTAATGTGAAGTTTTTGCTTATCTGTAAAAGTGTGGAAATTTCCAGCCAGTTCTAACATAGGTTGTTCAGTTTGTAACTTTTGAAATGGAAATGCTGAATTTTCCCATGGTTAGCAGCGCAGTGCCAGGACCTCTCCTCCTGCCCCCAGCATTGCATCACCCCTGGCAAGGCAGCACGCATCCAGAGCGGGGCACAAGTGAGGCGTTCAGCTTTGGAATGAATCAGGGCTGTGTTGACACGGCCAATCCAGCTGATGCCATCAGACCAGCCTGTGTCTGAAGCCCCTGAGCAGGGTGTGCTGTGACCCCCTTCTCAGGACCCTCCACACCACGTGCTCGGCGCTGCAGGCATCACTGCCAGAAAGCAATACTGGTTCTATTTAATTTACTGTAAATTATAGATCGTTTGGGCCATCAGCCACTGCAACAGAGCTGTTGAATTTACATGAAAGGGATAAAGTTTCTGCAGTGAAAACCCTCCTGTGGGCATGAGAGGTCAAACATGTCATACGAGGTCCCATTGATGCCCAGGGAAGGTTTGCCACCAGGTAAGGGAGAGGGACTGACTCCATCCTGTTAGGCTGCACCTGGTATCCTGGCCTGGGTCTTTTATCACTTGAGGATGTTTTATTAAAGGGGCATGTAACAGCTGTGGCTGTCCCATTAATGCCAGGGTTATTTGCAATTATTTGACTGTTTTGCTTATATTGGCAGCAAGCCCTCCATTGCTACCTGCTCTGTGAGCCCAGGCCAGTGGCTGCGTGCATTGTCTCCTATAGCCAGGGAGCTGGCAGGACCAAAGGCTCATGTACCACGAGGTATCTCATAGGAGCTCAGTCCTGTGACACTTGGCAGAGTTATGTGGCAATAACAGCAATAAAACAGACAGACACAAGGACAGGGGGGAGAATAGCCCCCATTCAGGTGCTCTTGCTGCTTGTGCATGGCTGCAGAGCTCTCTGCTTTGGCTGGGGTTTATAGAGACTAGGCATTTTTGGGCATTTAGCACACCAGAGTCCTTGCATGAGAAGAGTCATCATGACTAAAAGGGTAGGATGAAGCAGGAAAGAAATGACGTGGAGCACGAGCCCCTTCTCTGGGCAGCAAGAGCTGCTGCGGGAGGCTCCTGTTTGCGTAACGAAGTAGCTCGGCTTTTGCTGTCTGCCTGCCTCATTTATGCTTTTCCCCAGCTCCCAGCCCCAATCCAGCTAGACTTGACATTAGCAGATGCCAAATGAATATTTGCACAAATGTTCATCAGTGAGTTTTCGTGCCACTCCCTCCCTCAAGGTGGCAAGTGTGGGTGTGGAGAGCGCTGCCCGTGTTTGTGAACATGTCCCTTTGAACTCCCTGTCAGGGAGGGTGAAGGAGAGGGGAAAAGGTTTTCCAAGCAAGAAAATAAGAATAATTAAGGAAAAAAAAAAATCATCTGAACAGGTTCCAGCCTGTGTTATTTTGTTGTTAACCCAGAAACCTGTGGATACTGGAATCTGGGAAAGGAGCAGAGGAATGGAAATGGACTCAGTAGGAGAGGAAAAGTGGTGAGAAATCAACCGAGAAAGCCCCGAATCATGACTTTGGTTTTGCTGATATGAAAATTAGACACATACAAATTAGCTAGGAAATATCCTGTTTCTTTAGGGGGGTTGGGGGAGGAGAGGGTATTAACCTTATAAAGGGAACTCTCCAGCCACCCCAGGGAGGGTGTGAAGTAAGTGTTGGGTTATGTGTTGACTTTAATGCAGGAAAGGAGTCTGCTGCCGAGAGCAGAATTAATCCTGCGTCTACATTTGGCCTGCAGTTGTTTGCATCCTCCCTTGTCTCCCAAACATGAGTGCCCCATTTAAAGCAGTGCCTGGAGGATGCTACCCAGGGCACAAGCAGCTCCCAGCCTGGCTGGGGCTGAGTGGAGGGTTTCCAGCTGAGGGACCTGAAACTGCTCATCCAGCAGTGGGCACAACAGTGGTTCTTTTGCCAAAGACAGAGTTCTGGTGGTGGCTCTCATGGGAGCAGGATGGACCCTTGCCATTCCCGCACCCCTACAGCAGCGCAGGTGGGAGCAGCCCCATCTCTGAGCAGGATTTGCCCACCTTCCCCAGACCTCCTCAGTGTGGAGGGTCCGGCCAGGATGCAGCAGAGCCTGTGAAGGGGGAGCAGCAGAGAAACGCCTGAGGATGGAAGAGTTAAGTGCACCCTGGCAGTGCTCCCCTGCCTCCCTTCCCCGAGCTAATCTAGCAGATGGGGAAGATACTAATTATCCCCCAAGCCGGTAGCTGTGTGGTGAGGGCGATGCTGTCCTGGAGCCGTGCCATGCAGTGCGGCAGCATGGAGCATCGCTTCGCAGAGAGCCAGGTGATCCACAGGCACACGGTGTGACCAGCCTGGGAAGAGGACGCTGCTGTATTCAGGAATAAAAGCAAGGTGTTAGCAGGGCTAGGGTGGAAATAGGCTTGGCTTTTCCTGTTTTGCCATACCCTTGCTTTGGGCATGCCGATATCCTCAATTCCTCCTGGGAATTCCCAAAAGATCATATAGTTTTTAACTGCTGCAGTACATCATAGCAAGAAAATGGAAAGCTGCTCTGGTAGAGACTGTTTCCTTAAAAACCAATCAATCAAACAAACAAAAATCCATGTATTTAGCATGTCTGAGAGATGCCAAAGCTGCCGTGTCAGCAGGCAGCTTGTCCCTGGTGTTTGCTGGACTGGAGAGATTGGTTCCAGCTCTGCCTTTTGAGTGAGGGTCTGTGCATCCCTCCCAACACCACCTTCCTCCCCTGAAAGCCCCAGGCCCCAACACTGCTGCAGGCTTTGCAGATGAAAGCTGCGTTACAAACAAAGCGTTATTGATTATTATCCCCTCGAATTTCAGAGCAGGCTTGCATTTCATGTGCACACCACAGTCCGTGGGCTTGCCTAGAATAAATAACACATGGGAGCTTGTTCGTATGCCGAGTCAATAGGGAGCTGTCGGCTCACATGTGATTTCACACATTTTTTCAGCTAGCTCAGAAATCCAAATGCAAAAATCCAGCAAACAGGGACATTGTGTTTATTTCTGACAATCCCCAGAGAGGGCTGAATCTGTAAACCAATGAATGGATTACACTCATCCATAGATGAGAGATTTTTTTCCATCTATGACAGATATTGTATGGAAAATCTTCATTTAACATCTGATCCAAGAATAATTCAATACAAGAAGTGAGTAATAGAAGTTAAAAATACTGTAAATTCTTCTCTCTTTCAGGGCAGTATATGTGGGTGGGAGGCAGAAGCAGGTGGAAATCATTTGTGAAATGAGGGAAGGGGAGTGGTGCTTCGCAGGTGGAAACTCAACTCCGAGACCTAACATCCCTACAGCTGTTGGGAATACAGGCTCTGATTAAACTGATCAGGTTCTGACCCTTCTGAGGGGCATTCTAAAAGCCTGGCTCAGAAATTAAAAATGGGTTTGAAATGTGGAGGCTGTTGGCAGGTTGCAATTGGTGTTGCTACAGTAGTAGGTGGAGGGAACCTGCTCTTCTGGGCTAGTCTGCAGAGCCGTACCTGGATGGAGCACTCAAGGTATTGACCAGTGGCTGCAAAATAGAGGTAATGTGTGGTCATCGGTTTGGAATAGATACTTGTGGGTAAAAAATTGTGCTGTGGGTTGTGCAATGTCAGCTGGAGCTTTGCCTCTTCATGGCATGGCTGTCAGCTAGGTGATGCTGATGATTCCCTGCAGAACAAATAGGGTGATGAGGCTACAAGATTCCTGAGCAGCAAAGCACCCTGAGCAGAGAGAGATGATGCTTGTGGCCAAAAAGTTTGGAACACTGTGATCTTGGGCTCAAAGCACCAGCTCTTCCCTTTGGTTCTTCAAAAGGTGGCTTCCAGTAATTCCTAACTTGTTTTGGGCTGGATGAAAGAGGCAGTCCAGGAGTAGAAGACTCCAGCCCTTCTGAAAACTCACCAGTGTGCCCTAGAAGCAAGTGGCTGTGACATGAGCTGGGTGTCAGAAATGGAGAAGGAGGGGATCAGCTTCTAGTCTGCTAGCCTGGCCCTGTTAAAAATTAATGTAGTCCTGAATTTTTACCAGCATGAGTGAGATCTGACCATTAGTGACCACATATTAATCGGCTGTCACTGTGGTTTTTAGCTCGTAAAGCCATTAAATGATAGCAGATTGTTCCTGACATGCTCTGGTGCCAATCAGAGGGACAAGCCAGGATAGTCCTTAACCCACGCAGTGAGTAAAAGCCACTCTGGAGTGAAAAGCCAGAACATGGTGGATCTGCCAAGCATGTGGAAACATGTCCAGTGCCAGAGGTTCAGCTGACAGCCCTTGCTTTGGTAAAACTCATGTTAAAAGGTTTTTCCTTGATCAAGGCTGACTTTCTCGAAAGCCCAGGGTTGGGGTTTTTGTCCTGCTCAGGGCTCTCCATGGTGGCAGCTTGGTTTAATAGTGAAATGATACCTCAGCCTTGCAGGCTGCTCTGGTTTGAGCACAGGGCCTGCACGGGAGGGCAGAGTCAGGCCCTTGGTACATGGCCTGCCCTGGGATGGCAGGAGGTGCAGGATGGCAAGCTGCAGTCTCCATATTGAAAGAGATGTTGGTGACAGTCAGAATATTGAGACTTCTGAG
Organism: Nestor notabilis; assembly: GCF_000696875.1. NCBI lineage: Eukaryota > Metazoa > Chordata > Aves > Psittaciformes > Psittacidae > Nestor > Nestor notabilis. The sequence continues at coordinate 16,849 of NW_009918871.1, forward strand.
CAGAGCTTAGGCAAATTCCATTATCCTGTGCTATGTCAGGTCACACTGACATTACTCAGTGTGTCCCCAGAGCTGCTGGGAGCAGCTGGAAATGTCTCTTGGTCCAGCATGAAATGAAACACTTTGGTTTTCCTGCTGGAAGGAACTGCTCAAACAGAACCTGTTCTGGAGACACTTATATTTCAGTGAAGTCCTGTTTTCTGATGGGATTTCTTTTTCCCCCTTTTTCCCACCTAGCCAGCAGAAACAAGGCACTGACTGCCAAAGGTTGGACCCCTCTGCATAGAAATAATAGGAATAGAAATAGGAATAGAAATACATACACACGTATCTGCATACATACACAAGTGTGTGCACCTCTCTGTCTTTATTGCTACCGCCACAGCATCTCAAAGCTTTTGTCCTTGACCCAGATGACGTGCAGCACCAGCACTCTGAACCCGAGAAGGAGAGGAAAGGCAGCAGATGGGTGCAGACAGAGATCGAGCGCACGGAGACGATGAGCCAATATTGCTCACTATGATAGACAGTGGTCTTAGCACACCAGCAGCCTAATGCAGGTTTTTTTTTGCTGTCATTTTTTTGGTAGATATGCTGGCAAAGGGTGGATTTAAGGAGGAATGTGAAGGAGCAGAGCTGGGGGAATGCTCCGGAGCCTGCCAGGGCCAGTGGAAATGAGCAGGCATGATGGTTTATGGTGCTCAACATGAGCAGCATGCAGGTGGAAGTCGAGCTGAATTCAAAGTGTGTTTTACCTGCCTGGAGACTAGATCCCTGTCAGATAAACTTGGGGATGAGATTTGGAGCTGGCTGTGGGGGAAAACAAGGAAGAGGGGAAAAAAAAAGAACATGTAAATGTGAGAGCTGTAACGACAGTATTTCATATGGGATAGACTTCTTTAAATCTTAAGCAATCACCGCATCAGTACATGTATGTATTTATATATGCAGAATGTAATGGCAGAGTTTAGCATTCAGAAACCAAAATATGAATGAAAGTCTTTCCTGAAGAATGTCCTTCTCTCTGTTCCCATCGTCAGCCCTATGTGTCAGACAGCAACACCCTCTACCCCTGCCAGTCACTTGCCCTCTTCTAGTCTTGAGTGTTGCACCCTGGAGAGGCTGTCTCTCATCACTGTGCATGCGAGGTGCCTCATGCCTTTTACTTCATCTTGGTACCATGTTAGGAACACAGCAGCATCCTTTATCTGAGATTTGAGCCCTCTGGACCTTTTAGCTCCCCCCAGATATGTTCCCTGCTCTTACTGCAGGAAATGGGCGCAGGATGTGGGATTTCTGTCCGAGCTGCAGTCTGCCATGAAAGCCTCCTCTCCCAGAGGGAAAGTCCCCAGAGCTCTCCATGCCCCCTTCCACCACCAAGCAGCTCATTCCCCTAAATACCTGCAACTTCCTTGAGGACATTTAACTCTTTCCTGGGCTGTGCTGGCCTCTGGTATGATTTGAGCAACTGTTTCTAGCTCTTGTCCTAGTTGTCTAAGCCTGCAAGCTTAGGTTTGACCTGCTAGGCATAGATGCTGTTATGGACAAAAAATGCTGGATTCTGTTCTCATCTCTATACCCTTGGGTAATGCTTTTCATCTTTTTCTACCTTAAGCATAATTCTTCATATCTGCTGATTTCAGTGGCACTCGGCTACCTCCTAGGAATTTGGTAGCATTTCCTCTTTTCATCCTGCCCCACTGCATTTTGATACCCTCAATGTGTTGGACTGTATCCTACCATGTCCTCTCCAAATGACTATGCAGAATTTGGCAGTATTTTGGAACATATATTCCCTCACCTCTCCAGGGTCACATATTTCATTTTGTGTCAAATATCAGAGAGGAAGTAATCGATTAACATGTTCATTACTTGTTTCTGGTACACCACAGTCATGGGTGTATGTATGTATACATCTTGGGTATAATCCATGCTTTTTGCAGTGAGTGCCATATAAACTCACATTGAGATGAATGGTCATTGCAGCACAGCACTCTGGTATTTGAGAAATGAATCCAATTTTGTGTTTTCACTGTAAGCAAAAGTAGTATCATTACTGTCATGTAGATTTGGATAAACCCATGCTGCCTTGAAGATGCTTGTTTATGGTTAGAGCTCTGCTAATTCTTGCAAAGCTTGTATTGCGGTTTATAGCGCAGTATAATGTTTGTGTGTGTCCTTATGCTTTTACTCTTCGATCAGTGAGCAAAGAAAGAGGAAATAAGATTTGTTAGCAATAAAGCGGTGTACAATAGCTATTAAAATGGGGTAATTACATAATTAGCACGGTAGTGGTAACTCACCCAGCATGAACAACAGTAAAACTAGCCCCTGTTTCCCTTGGTCCAACTCGAGCTGGGATCCTAACAAAACCTCCAAAATGGTTATTTAGTTGAAACACACATGAAAAACTTAAAAGCTATCGTAAAACTGAGAAGGGAGGCCCAAAAAACCACAGGGAAGCCAAACACTTTCAAAGAAACAATAGTAAATTAGGTGTTAAAGATATAAAAGCCTGTTCCCTAACAATTTAATTAGGTAGCATGTCTGTTACAGACATTATGCTGCTAGTTTTGGAACCCATGGCAGGGCCTCACAGCTCTCAATTCACACTAGCCCCCAAGAGAGGAGTTTGTTATGAAGGACTGATGTTTTTGCTCTACAGAAAAGTGTGATGGTAATCAAGTGAAAATGGCAGGTAGCATAAGAAATCGCTATTTTTCTTCCCCTTTGCAACTTTCCCTGACATATACTTACAGTAATTAAAAGCCCAGTTTGAAGAATAGACCTGGTTTTAATTAGCACCTGCTTCAGTTTCATCTGAGCTCATTCTCTTGAAGGAACAAACAACAAAACTCTCTTGGAATGGGCTTGAGTTTGACTGGCATGAGAAGTCTGTCTCCAGCTTCTGTCCTACGTGCTGGAAGGGGACTCCACAGCCAGACACAGAGGTAGAACCCCAACACACCTCAGCTGACGTTTCCTTTAACTCTTCCCGCAACCACATGGCATGTTTTGTGCTTGGAGGTGAACCTCTTCTAACCCCATCTTATGTCTGCCTGGTGGGGTTCTGGGTCCACCGAAGAAAATGAAAGTGCTGGTGTCCTTGCTCAGGCTGTGTCCACCATTAATGACTTTTAAGATTAAACCCTAATGGGAATTAGGTGGAACTGGGGACCGGAGTGCCTGGGGAGGGAGGAGGATTGCTTGTTAAGAGGCTGTAAAATTGAAAGGACAGTCCTTGGAGCCTTACTGCTCCTCAAAACGTCACCCCATCACTAGATACTGCAATAAACCCTCTCAGGAAAGGCTGGCTTTTACCCCTGAGGCTCTAAAGATGCATTTTTTTTCTTTCTCCAGCAAAAATGGTTGCATTCAATGACTGCTGTACAAAGAGCAGTATCTTATGGGAAGATTCTCCCTGACCTCTTCTCAAAGGCAGGATACTGAGCAGTACTCCTGCTGTGCTTAGGGTAATTTTCAGGGATAAAGTTACCATTGAGCAGCACTCCGATGGATTGTTCTTCCATCACCTCCCAGCAATGCTTATACCTAGGAATGGGGAGTCCATTATGAGCCAAGGGATCATTTCTAGTGGGATTTCTTTGCTAAAGAATGATGGCACATCCCTGATGGAGCTAACCAAAGCAAGAGGAGAGGTCCTCATGTAACCTTTCTGCTGGTTTGCAGACTTTGCATTAGCAGTTTGATTTTTATATCATCTAACAGTGAATGTGCCACAGAGACTGCAATTAGCACATCATTTTGATGCTGCCCTGGTCCTTTTGGAGTCAATGCTTCCCTACAGTGCTGCTTCTCATCCAGCAGATCCCAAACCAGTGTCCTGCAGTCACCTGTCCAAACAAGACTAATCCCCTTGGAGAACAGGCCCTGCTCCCTCCAGAAGTGCAGATCTTCTCTGGTTTGATGTTCATCCATCTCAGGGATGCTGGGACATGCAGGTCCACTGTAACATCACCAGCTGGAGAAGAAACCGAAGCTTTTCACCTTCAGAGACTGCTTAGGGGTGCGCAGGAATTGCTTTGAGCACTAGGTACACTCCAGAGAGGAACAGTGACACTTCTACATCTCTTTTTGAGGCTTCTAATCCTTTATTATGCCTTTACATGCACTTCCACATCTGTACCACTATGCTCAGCTGGAAAAAGGAGTAACACCTTCAAACAGGATTGTGCCTGCTTTGAGAACTTTCTCTTTAAGTACAAGGTGATTGGGGGTGGGGGGGGAGGAAAGCAGGTCTCTCGGGAAAGAGCTGCCTGAGCATGGTCCCCATGTGTTGAGAGAATGCACCCCCTCACTGGGTTATGTGCCAAAAATGAGCTTGAGCTATAGTACCTCTGCTCTGGAGAGGCACACATGCTGCAGGACCTGGGAATGCTCCCATGGAGCTGTGGGGAACCTGTGCAGGCAGAACTGGTTCTCAGCAGTAACAACCAGCTGGATTGGATGAACAGCTTCCTCTGGCCCCATGTCAGTTGCTCAGCTGAGCTGCAAGGCTGCAGATCAGGAGCAAAGATCCAGTGACTTCTCTTATTCTGAGATCTGTGTCCAAAATTTCCTCCTCGGGCCACCGAGATTCCACTTCTCCTCCCAGAGCAGCTGGCAGCAGCTCCCCTCCCTGGGGAACAAAGGCTCCTGCGCTTCCAGGGCTGTCGTGTGCGTTGTTTGTGAAGGGCTTTGGAGTGAAATCTTTCTCACGAAGTGCTTTTTTGTTGTTGTTGTTGTTTTTATTTATTAGCACTTCATTGTTTTTCCAGGGCTGGAAACATAAGTTCAGCCATCCCTATGCTATTTTGGACCTCACACCTCTGCTTGACCCAAGACAACTAAAGACAGCTGCAAAAATATAAACAAACAAATAACTTGGAGCATTGGATATGCTTTAAACCACTAATGAGCTAAGCCCAACAACCCCCATAGGAGGCATATGTTAATTTATATGTTTTCGTTAAGTCTAGTTTTCAGCCTCTTGGTTTGCCTGTGCAGCATTGCAGGGCCCTCGGTGAGCAGGGGAGACAAAGGTGGGATCGAAGCTTTGGCAAGAGTGCTTGAGATCAGAGCGTTTTCTCATATTAACATCTGCTTAAAAAGGACAAGGACTGTGTCAGGGCAGTGTGAGGGGATGTTCTGGTCGCTGCATGTGCAGATACAGCAAGCCAGACTGCAGAGAGCTGAAATAACACACGTCATGTGGGATAGCGGGGAGGAGGATGGCACAGATCCTCAGCGAGCTGCCTCAGCTGTGCACGAGAGCCTCCACCGACCATCCCTCCACTGGAATCAGGGCCAGGGGCTCCCTTTTGCCAGAGCTGCAATCTCTGCCTGTCTCGCTCCATCTTACTCCAGCTGAGCTCAGATTTCCCACACCCAGGCACTGAAATAAGGGGACAAGAACCTATTCAAGCACACCTTGTTCTTCGGTGTTGCTAGATGTCAAGTGGTTCTGGCATAAACAGCATGTTCCCCCCTCATAGCTCTCTTTTTTCCAGCCTGTTCCTGTGAAGCTACAGTTATTCGTGACTTCACTCCAGATCTATTGCTCTGGGATTTGGGAAGTGCTGCCACTCCCTCAGCCCACATTGCCGCTGGGGGGTGGGGAGAGGGAGAAAAGGGGAATAAACAGGGCTGTCACCTTGCGTGAAGCAGGAGATGGATTCTGCCTCCACTGACGTCCCAGCTGCATCCACAGGGGTGGGACTGAGGGGCAGGGGTGTGTGTGAAGCTATGGGAAACCATCCCTCTGTGTAGAAACAGCAGCATGAGATACTCGAGTAACAGCTGTGGTAGTAAAGCACTGGATGCATCCAAGCCCTGCAGCTCCTCCTCTGTAATTCCTTGAGGCTAACGCTGTTTGTTGGGTGGTGCAGCAGCAGTGTCAGCGGCTGATGAGGTGATGGAGCAGGCTCTTGTGTTCACCATGGGCTACTTGACCCATGGGAGATCATTTGCAGCCCATCTTGCTCTTCTCGCAGGGGGCAGATATGCCCACTGGGATTTTTGGCTTGAGTCATCTGACCTGTGGAGGCAAAGCTGGTGGTCAGAGGGACCCAAGGAGCACTGCTTGCCCAGCGCCGTAAGAGGACACCTCCAGGGGTTGGTGCTGGTGTGACTTGGAGCAGAGGCTCTATCCAGTACTTTTACCCATCTTGTTCCTTTAACCAGAGGCTAGTCTCTGGTTAGAGAAACAAGATGGGTAAAAATAGCAGCTTACTGTTGAGGAAAACCGCTTCCTGACTGGGCCTTATTTCATTGCCCAGGCCAGTGCTGTGCAGCTGCAGAACTGCAGCCTGGCTCCGTCTCTTTGCTCCCTACGTGTACATGGTCAGTGCAGTGTAATGACGGTGCTTTGGGGGGGATATCTCTGGTCCTCAGGGCTCTGCTTGAGGGTAGCCAGCCTCAAATATTTAGTGTTCCACACCAGTTACATTTGAAATGGATTCTTATTTGTTTGTTTGCACTGAAGTTGCCCTCAGAGTCTTCCCAGCTCTGCTAGGAAGTTCCCACCCTGTTTTACTTATGACCTAACCTTGTAGTTTGTAACCGTTTGGCTGGGGGTGGGCATCTGTGGGCTTAAAAGCTCAGTGCCCCTGCTCTTGTGATGAGAATGTGGTTGTTTCACAACTGCACTCATCTCCAGTGGGATGACAAGTGGAAAAGACTGTAGAGTCCTTAGGAGAGTGGACAGAAGAGCAGGCTGTAGATTAGACATATTCTTCTTGAGTGTGATCCAAAGGCTGTAGCTGAGGTACAACTGAATACTGTTGGCTGTAGGAGCAAAAGCTGAGGAAAGAGGAACAACCTGGAATTACCTGATCTTCTAAATTCCCTTACCAATGGTGGGCAAGGTTATTCAGCTCCTAGACCTGTGCCACCACACTTGGCTTGCCTTGTGGAGGTGAAGGTCATCTTACAGGTGATCTTAGAAACTTTAACTTTAGGACAGGTGTGGAGTTTGGGGATTCTTTTAAGGCAAACACTTCCCTGGGTACTACTGGATTTCTGGGATGGTTTTTCTAGAGAAGTATGAAATCTGCAACAACAACAAAGGAAAGCAAAGGGGTAAACAGTGGTTGATCAGCCAGCACCAGTTTGAATGTTGACAGGGTCTAATCCTGCCAACTCATGCTTCCTCTGGCTTTCTGCTGATGACTTTCACTCCATGCTGCTCCAGCCTATATGGCCACCAACCCTCTTCTTCACTGCACCATCAGGTGATCATCAAATACACAGGAAGGAGCTGCATCATCTGAAAGCAGCAAACCTGAACAAATGGTAGATGAGTTCCAGCAGTCAAGAAGGTACCTTCAGGAAGGAAGGAGCATCTCTGTCCAAAGGAGTGCTCCTCTGGAAGAGGAGGGACTGGCTGAATCTCAACCAGATATACCTCTCTGCACTCAGTGGTCTCGTGTTTCACAAGCACTTGTGACATGACTCCTTCCAGGAACAGTTTCCTCTGCTTGTGGTGGGATCTGGTCTGGGTTCCAGCTCCTCAACCAAAGCCTGTGGGAGGCTGCCTATCCACTGTCACATGGTATTATTACTTCAGAGGCCTGAATTTTTTCCCATTCCCGTATCTCCCTCATTTTTGGTCAAACTATATTCAGATATTTGTGTGTTTTCCCCCTCCCATCTTAGGAGTAAAATAACTCGGGATTTATTCAACTACAGTTCATCTTCCCACAGGAACAGTAGGTAGATTTTTCAAGCTGCATCTGATTTGATTTAAGATCTTATTTCTGGTGCTGAGGTACATTTTCCTTGCAAGGAGGGCAGGCTGCATCAAAGCCATGATGAGTCACTGAGTTTCACGAAGGGCTCGTTTGCCATTTGTGTTCTCCAGCTGTTGCTAGGCTTGTGAATCAAATCTACCTTGGACCTTCCCACAGAGCCAAGGGTTTCAGCTGGCTGAGGCCTGAGTGGTAACAAGAGCTGGTCAGAAGGTGGAATTTCCACTCCAGGAGAAGCTCTGACATTCTGTGGATCTTTCTATTATGAATCAAGATGAAAAAGTGAAATTTGGAAGTTTCCTGAGAGATGTAAATTTAGAAACTATTCAGAAAAGAGCCTCATTTCAGTGGCATTGGTTTTGTTTCTAGTTTCCTACTATACAAAAACGGAAAAACTAAGTTATTAGGCAGTGTAAATATAAAATCTGTATAAGGTTTGAGTCAATATTCAACTATGTGCAGCAGTGGAAGCAAAAAGGCCCATAATGAAATGATGCACGTCAATGCTGTTGAAAAGAACCACTGCAGCAGTGAAACACCATGTTTTGACATTCTCCTGTTGTAAAATCTCATTGAAATTGACAAACTGCTGAGAAATATTTTGATTTTTTTGAATAGACTTTACTGGATGAGAAATTGCTCTGTTGAAAGATTTTCAGCTGGCTCCATTGCAGACTGAGTCACCAGCTGATGAGCAGACCATCGTCACTGCTGGAGACGCTGCCTGAGGCAAACACGCGTGGGTCAAGCATTTTAGCAGTCACTCATCAAAATACCATTTGACTTGAGCAGGAAGCAGGACTAAATGAGAATGACAGTGTTTGGCACTTTGTGGGTGTCCAGATGGCCTAGCATTAGGTGCTGGCTTCTAAGAGTGGATACGGCCCAAGTTGTTATCAAGGCTTCTTGCAGCAGCCATTGCAGAGATTGATGAGTCGGAATGTTTCAGAGTAGCCAAAGTCAGGTCTGCTCCATCAGCCTCTAAATTTCAAGCAGATGCAAGATGCAAAAGAGGGAGGAAGATGGCAAGAAGAGTTGTGCACTGGAACAGACGTACTGGAACGTGCGCTCGTGTCTTCTGCTGGAGGGGCCTCCGCCAAATGAGAACATCAGTTCTGAGGAACTGCTGCTTCAACCCAACATTTAACCTCCTCAAAAGGGATCTCATGTACACCTGTGGCACATGGATCTTAACTGAAAGTCGTCAGCTCCAGAACAAGATGAAACAAAAATGCTGAAGTCCACAACTGTCTCACTTCCAGTAATTCCTATTAAACTGGTGAAAGTATATACTGGAAGAGCTAAAAAGAAAAATAATCATTGAGCGCTTAAGGCCTGTCAGTCAGAAAAATGCGTGCCCTGGTTTTGGGTAGTCACGATGTGCTGCTTTGTCTTAAGTTCAAACTCAGCTCAGGCTGAAGTCAGCCTGAGGAGCTGCAGCTGCCACCTGCATCCACATAGTGTGTCCATCCTGACTGGAGCTGCCTGGAAAGACATAGGAAGACAAAGAGGTAGAATAACACCTGACTGGTTTCCTCAACTGTCGTGCATTCAGACTATTACATGACAGCAGAATTTGTCTTAGGAGTTTCACAGGTGGAAGACGTGTGATAGATTTATGGTAGTAGATAAGACCTTTTTTGGATGTGTGAAGAACCCTAGAATCCTAGAATGGTTTGGGTTGGAAGGGGCCTCAAAGATCATCCAGTTCAAGCCCCTCATGCCTGCAGGATTTACTGGTTTTATGGATGTTGCCTTCTGGCAGCGGATCACATTGGCAAACAAGAGCACCCATTTGTGAGAGCACAGGGGTGCTGAGACTGCTCTCATCCAGCCTGAGTTGGCCAGGACCTTGTTATGACAAGGACACCAGGAGATTCCTGATTTCCAACCTGATATCTTCTCAGAGCACAGAAATGCTGAGTGAGAGCAAGAGTGCTCAAAGCTGCTTCTTGAAAGGGTGTAAGCACTGTTAAAACAAACTGATCTCTGAGGGAGGATCTCTTGCACTCCAGGAAGGTTCAATGGGTTGCGCAAGTCCCTCCCAATTCCCAGTCTTTCCATCACCCCTGAGGTTGGTCGTGGGTCTGGCCTCCACCACCAGCAGGCTTCCTGCTTCTTGCAGAAGTCTCTTGGTTTGCTCTCATGATGCCATAGCTGCTGCACCCACCCTTGTCATCACAGTCTTCTCCAGCAGACCCTGCCCCTTGCTCTCCAGAAAGCTACACCCTCTCCCTAGGGTGGCTCCATCTGGCCTGGAGCACAGGAGCCAGGACAAGGTCTGTTGCCTCGTAATAGCCTTTTCCACAGTGGACCACATCTATAATACAGGTCCTAAGATGATGGACGTGTTCCAGCCTTCACCTCAGCAAACAGAGGGTTTGCCCCCCTCCCACAGCAACTCTCGGGAGTCCAGAGCCAAAACCATCCATGCTGTATCAGTGTCACAAACACTTCCAGGCTTGTCTGGAAAGAAAAGGGGTGAAGGGGAGGCAGATTGGGCGATCTCTTTAAAAATAGCAAGAGGTGGTATTTTCTTGGTGGAGTTAGTGCATGCATAGCCAAGGAGGGGCTGAAAAATAGGAAAGGGAAAGAGCCCAGCCTACATAGCTGTGCAGATAGCCATGGGTTAGCCAGCACAGAGCAAGAGCACTAAAACATGACAGAAGGCTGGCATAGCATCATCTCGGATTATTAGTGCCTCTTGTTTTATAAGCTAAGTTCTGGGGGAGGAAGTATGTAGTGAAGTGAAACTGGTGATTGTACAGGCACGCCAGCGATTAAGGTTGAAGTGGGTGGGCAGTCTGTGGGGGCTGGTGTGTTAACTCCAGCCAAGGAGAGGCACATGCTTTCCAATCTATGCTATCTCAGTTTCAGTGCTGCAGACAACCCATCAGGGTGTCGTTAACAAGCAGTTACTCTGCTCTTGTTGCTGCGCTTTAAGGAAATATGTCAAAGGCATTTCTGGTGAGCGAGGGCATGGTGCGATCAGATTGCTCCAGCCTTCTCACAGCATTCCATTCAGATTATAATACACAATAGTTCAGACCCTGCTGTGTCCCATTACTCAATTATGAAATTGCTTTAGAAGTTGGGAGCTTACTGATTGGCTCCGAATGATTTCATACCCGTCATATTTCGGTGTGTTTGTGCTCTTGGGCTGATTGCTCCGTCTAGTTGGTTCAAGCCGTTTCACTCTTCTTTTTCATGCTCTAGAATATGTTTTATACCTTTCTGTATCACTAACAAAATCTCGCTCAATGTGCTTTGCATCTTCAAATCAGGCAGTAGAAGTCCAAATGACCCTTGAGGTCAGTTGTTGTGGGTATGGAGCCTTCATGATATTGCATAAAGGCTAGAAGTGGGAAGGTGTGGTGAACTGAAGTGCAATCCCCCAGTGCAGAGCTCTTCTGCCTTCCCTGTGTGGCAGATGTACAGCTTCCTGTGAGGGAGCAAAATGGGGGAAGACGGGCTGGAATGGCAACCAAGTTTATTTGTGCAGCTTCTGCCACTCAGACAGAATTCTAAAGCATTTAGCATCTAAGAATCATAGCCATTTAATCCACTAAGCATCACAACCAGCCTGTGTCAAATCTAACTTCGCTCTCAAATTACATGCAAGAGGCAAGGAAAAAGTTCTGTTGGTAGTTTGTGCAGGTATGACCCACTTTTGTGTGTCAGATCTTTATACACATCTGTTTGCCTTCCTGCCTTGTTTGTTACAGGGTGGAAGGCTTAAAAGAGAGAGGCATGACTGCTTTATGTGTAAAACAGGGGTGTTACACCTGTTTGAAATGCAACCCATGAAACCTGCAGGTATGTGGTTTAATTCTATCAAATGACCCAATTTATCATATCCTCTGTAAAAAAGGGAGTGAGCAAGGATGAAGCCAGGAGGACTCAACTTGCTCATCTTTAAGGTGTTCAGTCCTGTTTGTATCCAACCATGCACCACCATGTATCCACTGAAGTAAGGTCCTGGTCTAATTTAAAGCAATGTTATGTGTTCCAATTTGGAGAGCCAAAGCAAACTCAGGCTTTGAACTTTTCTAGAACTTACTGTTAGTGATCACTTTGAGCACCTATTTTTAATAGCAGTGTCCATATTCAGGAACATCTTGTACCACCTAAAACAGAAAAGCTGAGGCTGATAAAACTGATGATAGTATGATGTGCTGCTAGAGCCTGTTAGAATCAAGTTATTGACATCTTCTAGGGAGATGTTGAGCTTACAAAAAAAATTCTGGGTAAAAGCATCCTTGATATGCAAGTAGTAGTTCTCTCCCTTCTCTGTCAATAAAGGAATGTGATTTAGCATCAGAGTGAACTGCTCAGGGGGTTGGATGCATTTAGAAGTCTGTGGATATGGCCAAGCAACTGGATGCCATTGACCTTGTGCTCAAGCCCTCGGTCTGCTCTTCAAAGGGGAGAGATTTCTTAATAAAAAGCCTGAACTCTGGTGGTCCCTCAAAAGTTTCTCTTGGGCTAAATCCTGAAATCCTCTCTAGGTTAAGTCCTCACTGGAGATGTTTCAGTACATGCACAAATAAAACTGAAATGAGGACACTGGATCTGTCTGGCTTGTTTTGAAGGAATAATTTCTTTCCCAGAATCAGCATTTAGCATTCCCCACCCCCTCCCCTGTTCAGATTAGACCACCAGCAGGTTTGTTTCACCCCCTAGGTGTTATCAGGGAATTACTGGAAAGCAGCATGACTTTCTATACCTTTGATGCTTTTAAAATGATAGTCCCTTTTGCCTACATAGGGATGTAGCTAGAAGGTCTTTGAAAGGTTTCAGCTTATGTTTCCAAGATGAGTTAAGGCTTTGGCAATGGCAACAGGATTCTCTCACCTGCCAGCAGATAAAGATCATCATAAATGTTCACCATTCTGGGCTATGCTTGAATACCCAACACTCCCCTGCTTAGAATCGTGCCATCTGAATTTTCCCCTTTTCAGACTTTCCACTGGATGCGATTGTTCTGACAATCTGCCATGCCACTAGCACAGAGAGGTGCTTATCTTGCAAAGTTATTTCATGTATTTATTAACTCATTGTATTTCCTTATTTAAATATTCTCTACAGATGAGACATATGGCAAATGCTGACCATCTTAGTCTCAGCTGCTTCTCAGATCCAGATGCTAATATCATTTCATAACTTGGCTTGTGCAGTTCAGATCTGTACCAAAAGACTCTGTTTTGAATTACCATTATATTTGATATTAATACTAAGCATACTCACAGCTGTCCTACATTGCTATTTCCACCCTCTTTGGGATTCTGCTCTCAGACAGAGGACGTAACACTCTTGTATGTCTGCCTCTCAGGCTTTTAGATCTGTCCTGGACCTGTAGTATATTGTCTACAGCAGAGAAGATGTGCTAATTGCTGCTGCCTCATTCTCAACATATGAGCTTGATGGCTTTTGCAAAGGCAAGCATAACCTGAAAAGTTTTTCCAGCATCACAATAATCATTCAACTGGTCAGCCCTGGAAAGACTTATGTGCAGACGGTCCGAAGTCTCTGAGGGTATTTGGGATGGGACTTTGTAAGTATTTAGTCACCTAAAGATGAGGAATGGTATGTAGTGGGATTTCCCAAACCACACTGGGCCCAGGTCCTCAGTGATTACATGTCTTTGCCTCAGTGAAGTCAATGGGGGTTAAGCACTGAAGCATGCTGAGGATGTAGGTCTCCATGCTCCCTTCTCTTGGGCGCATCTGTGCACGTATCTTTAGGAGCACAAACACCTTTGCAAGCTGGAGGTGACGAGCACCAACCAGGCACCTGACCACATGGTTTGCCCCAGCTCCTGTGCAATGGGCTCACCTCTGGCCCTCAGCATTGCAGAGGTACCAGGACAAAACATCCCAGTGTCCACCATGGCTTAGGGTATGGAGGGTGCCCAGGAATGGCATTTCCAGCTTGCTAAGGGCAGTGCTTCACCAGCTGAGGCTGCACAAACATCTCTCATCAGTGGGCATGGTGCTTTGGTCAGTTGTATGACTCAAGTATTTTCTTTTTCCTACAGAGGCAGAGTTGTTAGGGAGAGGAAAAACATCAGACAGTTCAATTGCTTGTGTTCTCTCCATCCTGGATGAGCAACACTCACAGACACCTTTTTGTCCATGGCTGCTGATGTGCCCTGGGCACTGTTCCTGTAGCACAAGAACAGAATGTGGTCTTCTGCTGATGAGCAGGCCAGCAGTTACTCTTTCTAGAAAGACAGGGTCTTCTGCTTGTACTCACTAAAAAAGCTAAATATTTCTGTTGGTGGCAAACTAGTTTATCATCTTCTATGGATGAAAATGGGAGAAAAGCTGTCAATCCAATGTAAATCCTATTCTCAGCAAGCCCCTCGGGACTCTGGAGTCAGCCCAGAGATATTAAGACAAAGGCTAGAAAACACCCTGGGTGACTCGGATTTGAGCAGGTTGGCAGCCTTAGCACAACTCCGTTAAAGTCCACAGTGCTGCAGCAGGCACAAATCTGGCCCCAGCAGTGGAACATCCTGGCCAGATGCGGGTTTGAGGTGCACCTCGCCTGGGTGTTTTCCAAGGTACACCGAGATGCATGCTGTGCCGTGGAGAGCCAGCTCCTCTCCCTCCATCTTCTGCTTTCTCCTCTGAGAGGATTCAAGTTTATTTAATCTCAGATTTCTTGCTGAAAAACGCTCAGTGAGCATGAAATGCCTTTGAACTCTGGGAATACTGCTACTGCCTGTAATAAGGCTGGGTAGCAGGAGACAGACGCTTCCGTAGCTGTTCCAAACACATCTGCACGATGTGATGCAGGAAGCCTCTGAACGCCTCCACAGCCTTTGCAAGCACACCAGGAGACATGAAGGATACAGTCTGTGGCCCGCACGCCCCGCACACACCATGCAACTGGGGCAAACTCTTTGGGCTTCATATAAAAGTATTTCCAGCCCAGACAACAATCAGCTGTGAGGGACTTGGAATACATTAGAAAGCGGGTAGCCAGGAAACCCTTTCCATGAAGTGAGGAGAGGATTTAGTTGCTGAGTGCTGCAGAGATGCATACATTTTCCTAAAAAAACATTTGTGGTGCCAACATGAAGATTCAGTGCATTGTCTAAACAAGCCAAGATTCTTATTAAAACCAATTGCTTTGGTTTGTTAGGCTACTTTACTCGGGTGCCTCTAAGCCAATATATGTATTTGGGTTTAGAAGAGCTGTTTCAGCCAAACCTTAGATGGCTAGAAACGAATGTGAACTGAACAGATGCAGGGTATCATTTGCCCACTACTGTTCTTTGGAAGCTGTTTCATTGTGCATGGTACATGGTGTGTCAGATATTGGCTTGCTCTGTGGGAGCAGATGGCCTCGTGATGGGGCTGTACCGTATAACCACCTAAGAGGTACACGCAATGTGGTGGGAACCCTGGGTTTTCCTCACTTCATACACGGTAGTGTAACAGAAGAAAATAAGACAAAATACATATACTATTTCTTGTGATCTGTATTTCATTTGACTGAATGTCACGAATAGCAAAGACCATTTTGAAGAGAGAGGTAATATCTTTTATTAGGCTGTGATGATCAGAAAAGTAGAAGCCTTTGTACCCTTGAAAGCTTGTCTGTGTTTTCCAGCTATATTGGTCCTGCAAAATCCCATTGTGGCTACAGTGATGCTGCTGCTAACATATGAAATTAATGGTGTGTGCTTCTGACGTGCAGTTCTGCTCAAGGCTGTTCCACTCATGTCAAATAGGACAGGTGGGGTAGATGAATTTGGGCCTGTGTGTCTCTGGTAGGTGTGCTAATACAAACATCCATTACTACCTAAGCAAACAAAACAAAATCCCCTTGAAAAAATTTATTGAATGTGTATTTGAAGCAAGAATTATAAATTTTTGCTTGGTTCAGATGCTGGTACTGGAAGATTGGTTTTGTTTTAACAGTGCAAACAAAACAAAGGCTGAGGCTTTAAGGGGGACAGGTAGAGACGGCAGTTCTGATTGACAGTAAAATGCATCAAAAACCATGAAGCTGAGAAGTAAGAATTCCTCTTTTCCTGTTTTTTCATCAAGCTTTTTAGTTCCTCTCAGCTCACATCTATATTGTGTTGCTGCCAGTATGTTCCCCTGGACACTATTATTGCTGTGTCACAGTTGTTGCTGTTCTCACCATGGCAGACACAGAAGGAAACTTGAAAGACCCTGTTTGCAGCAGAGATGTTGAAAGCAGAAGTCTCTTTGGCTTTTCTGTAACAAGAAGATGAGATTCAGAAACAGCAGTTAAAAATACTCATTCTCCACGGAGCTCCATCTCCGCAGCCCCTTACACATGAGCTGGGCTCTTGACTGTGCCTTTAACATGCTTTGTGACCCTGATCCCATCACTCTGTGCTCATTATCTACTTCCTAAAACAATTTACCAAACCAGTGATGCTGTCATGAGCTGGTGATGCGCTCATCTGCACCGGGTCGAGCAGCCACAGCTAACAGTTTGGGAGCACTTCATTTTCAGGTTTAGTGAAGCAGGCACAAGGGCAAGATGTGTTTTGAGAGGTATTTGTAGGCTGCAAAACAGTGACTCTGTGCCCGGTGTCCCTGATGTGCCCACCTGTGGAGACCCGACACTGGGCTTGTGGGTGCTCCTCCATCTATGAAGAGTGATGGAGCACTGGCACCTGCCATTCCCATGGGCTGCTGAGGGGCTCTCGGCACAGGCAGTGTTTTAAAAGCAAAGGCACACAGCAAGCCCTAGATTCCCATGATCAGAGCAAAACCTCAAACCCAGCCTGCCTTCCGCGAGTGGTATTCTCACATCTGAGCCTCAAGGCAAGCTCCCAGCCTAACTATCAGACTCTTGGCAGTAATTCCCACACTGGTTTGTTGTATTTGGACTCAAGGCTCCCCCTTGACCCTAGAAGTCACACTAAAATGCTAGAAGTATTTTCTTTACTTGCTAAAGAAAACACAGAGGACTTCATTTAGTTATTCAGAACTCCTCAGCCATTCTTCAGTCACTTCATGATTTCCAGAGATTGTATCTGTGCTGTTGTCTCCCGGCTGGGGTCACTCGCATGGCTTGGAGGGGAAGGAAAGCTGTTACATTTCATTGTCCTCAAAAGAGGGGAGAAAAATCTGACTCGTGCTCCCAACCCAAACAACTCTGCTGCCTTGCGCATTCTTGACAGCCAGCAAGGCTCCATTGAAAACGGTCTGTAGCCTTTAACTCCCTTCTAACAAGTTGGCCATTTCCAAAGAGAGGATTTTTCTCCACTGATTTATGAGCTCTAATTTATATGCAAGCCTGGAATACTTGCTTTGGGAAGAGTTCTACCTCAAGCCAAGCGAGCGCTGAGATGCACAGCACTTCGCATGGTATGTTCGGTATTTTCACGGCCCCAGAAATCCCAGGTTAGGAGCAAGCCTGGTGGTAGGTGATGCTCAGAGCTCCTGCTCCGCAGCCTGGCTGGGACAAAAGGTATGTTGCTGCCCTGAGTGGATTTAGCAGGTTTGAGAAGCCTCCGTGCAACCCAGGCAGGCATATTGCAGAGCGTGGAAGCGCTGCTGCAGCCTGGGCTCCCCTGCAGTCCATATGTGATCTGGGAAACTGTTTAACGGTGTCTCAATTGGTGGTAATGGGATTTTCCAGTCCGGAGCTGACTTGCTGGAGCCTGCGTGTAGGTAGGATTGTGCTGACTCTGCCATTTCCTCTGGAAGGGATCGAGAGCATTTGGCACCGTTCTGCATCAGGTCAGGAGCTCCTGACTTCTGGCTTCTGGGCAGATACGGGGATGTGCACCCTGTGCCGTGGAGCATCCCATCTTGCTTCGTGTTTGTACCTGCTGGGAGGATCCAAACTGCTGCTATGGCTTCTCAGCTGAAGGTGGGTACATTCTAGCTGAATGGTGGTGAGTTTTATGTTTGCTTTACTTGGTCACTTGCAATGTAGGAGCAACATGCTTTTCATCCATTGGTTTGTTATCGCCATCTGATGCACTGTGTTCTACACACAGGTGAAGTATACTTAAAATCTGAGAAGCTATGGAATGGCTGAGGAACTGGGGGGGTTTAGTCTGGAGAAGATAAGGCTTATGGGGGACCTTATAGCTGTCTACAACTACCTGAAAGGAGGTAGAGAGGTAGGAGAAGAGAAAATGGCCTCAAGCTGCACCAGGGGAAGTTTAGACTGGATATTAGGAGCAATTCCTTCCCCAGAGGGTGCTCAGGCATTGGAACAGGCTGCCCAGGGCAGTGCTGGAGTCACCGTCCCTGCAAGCGCTCACAAACTGTGTAGATGAGGCCTCAGTGACATGGTTTAGTGATGGCCTTGGCCCTGCTGGGGAATGGTTGGACTTGATGAGCTTAAAGGTTTTTTCCAACCTGCTTGATTCTATGATTCTAAAATTACTGGAGTTTGGTGGAGCAAGGAAGCACATTTGTTACACTCAACCCTTCCTGCCCTCTCACGTGTAAGTCATAATGCCCAGGAAATGTGCCCCACAGGCAGTCTTGTTGCTTCCATAAGAGGAAGGGCATTTCCTGCTGTGTCAGGAGGAGCAGGCTCAGCCTGAAGGCTGCTGGGGGGACTGAGACCCCGAGGGCAGCACTTGTTGCAGGGAAGGGACTGGCAGAAGTTGCCAGGCAGCAACTTCAGCTGGGTGAGCAGGGTGAGCGTGGTTGCAACCCCCTGACTGCTCAGCCGTGTACACTTGCCCTATAAGCACTTGTAACTGTCCCACAGACCCCAGGGCTGCCCTGCAGGGAGCTCCTGATTCCCCTTGCAATGACCAGGAGAGAGCACCCAGGGAGCAAGTACATGAGCACCCCTTGGGGCAGAGAGGTGTGGGGTTACTGTGGTTCAACTGGTTACAACAGGTCAGCTCAGGAGGGTGATTAGAGCTGATGTGTTTAGGTTTGCCCTCAAGGGCACACATGGCTCTTGGTTAACTTGTTAGCTGTGGTAAGGGACTACAGCTGAGCCCTCAAGGGCTTGGTCCAACAGCACAGACAGAAGCCATGCAGAAAAGGACTTAACTGCCTGGCTAAGTCCCTCTAAAGGAAAACACCAACATGCTGACAGTGAACCACACGTTTAAATGTTTCTCTAAACACTTAGGCCACGATCCTCAAGGATATCCTCCCTGATTCCCATTGATTGCACCTTGAAAGGCTTGAAACTTGATTGTTGGCTTTGGAGGATGGTAATGAAACTCTGTAGGCTGGGTTCACTAACAGCACTGGATGGTGATGCTTACACATCCTGGAGCTAGTGAGGCCCATAGGCCTGGTGGGTCACCTACGCAGAGCTGTGAGCTGGCAGCAGAAGTGTGTTTACACAGTTGTGGTTGTCTAATCTTGACTGTTATCATTCATTTACATCAACTCCTTCACAAGCCTCAAAATGCTTTATCAAGCACATTGAGATTGGGGTCTTGCTACCAAGTATTATGTACCTTCATACATGAATAGAGGCAGTGCTCTAACATATGCTGTACTTTTTCAGTAAAAATGGGAAGTGTCTGCGTAGATGAGGAGAGGTGTTGTCTTCAGAGATGAAATGGTGAGGAGTTCACACAACACTGATTCTTTGTGGCAGGTTTGTTCTGCTCATTGCCCAACAAGCTGGTCAGTGGCTGGGTCACCTCCACCTCTTGATGATGGAATTAATAACTGATCGCTAACTGGATCTGAAGCTTGGAAGGATCCTGATACACTTGAGAACCTCCTTTCATCTGATAAATGTCTTCTCTGACTAGTTCATGGAGCCCCTCAGGTTAGCACTGACTGTGAGAGGACTCACTGAAATACACCTAGAAGGTCTTCCATGGAAAGTGGTGTGGGGTTTATGGAATAGCCCATACCCCACAGGTGGGGGTATGTTCAAGTCCTGAAGATGCATGTAGGTCTGAGTGGGATAGTGTGATGGACATCCCAGGAGGCTGGGAGTGTGAATTTGGATCCAGGCACCAAGGCTTACTCACACCCTTATGATAAAAAGGCCTGAGGGAGAGGCAAGGGCTATTTATCTTTTTGTTTAGCTGTAGACAACGCAATAAAAGGTGATCTTTGAGCAAGCTCAGAACAAGGAAACCTGAGTCAGAGGCAGCCTGAGCCTCCTTCGCTGTTATCTGTGTTGTGCTAAACAGACTAATTCATCGCTCTCTCTGGCTTGTGTAAAACCACACTCTTGGATGTGACGTCCCCCCCGGGGGCCCACTCCACCCACTGGTACCTCCCTGACCTCATCTCCCCTCTCCCTTCTCCACCCAGGCAGTGGGGGCCGGGGGCTCTCGACAAGTTGGGCTCTTGTGTGGATCTTTATCTCCACCCCTGAGTCCCCTCCCCAGGCCTCACACCTCCCCCCACCTCACACCTACCTCCAGCTTCCCACTGCTTCCCGATCCTCCCTCGGCAATCAGCTCTGTGGTTGGAAGTTTCCAAACAAACAAACACGATCCAGTGGAAGGCTGTGGTTTCCGATGCTTTTCTTTCTTACCTGGGGTGAGAAACCACCTTCCACACAAAGACATTGCTGTGCATCACGCAGAACCAAGCCAATAAAGCACACGGCAGGCATGGCACATGGGCACAGCCATGGCTGTGTGTCCCCTGCGATGGTCCTAGCAGAAGAGGGAACACAGTCCTTGTGATGCCTCTCCCATCCCCACCCTCCTGAGCTACAGCAGTACATGAGCTCTGCCTTACTGGTAAAGAAAGCACAACTGAGAGGTAGTCATTAGAGCAGCTTGTTCATCATGTAAGGAATGTTGTTCTCCACTAGTCCAAGCAACATGGGATGAATTGAGCACTCTGGGTTGTATTTGCTATTGGGAAGCAGATAAAATGCTTATTGAAATGCCAAGGAACTAAAATTGTCTTGAGGTGTGACACCTCCACCATTTGAGCAGCTCAGAAGCAACAACCACAAAAAAAATCTAAACATGTTAGTACGTATATATATACACATATGACATCTCAGGAATAAAACTTGTCTGAAATTAAACCCCCATATTGTGGATCCTCACAGGGTCTCTCCTGGCTCTCTGCTTCCAGAGGTGGACAAATGTGGGAGTCTCAAGGACTCTACTGGCATGACAAGGTGCCACTGTGACTATGCTGAGTCTGGAGGCTTTCAAGCAGTGATGGCTCCACTGAACAGACCTAATCCTCCTCACCTTACTGACACCAGCTCCGAGTGAAGAAAGATTTCACTGGATATGCTGCTTTGAAGTTACTGTCTCATCAAGACTCACTGTCTGGCTGCCCCAGTTACTAGGTTGCTTCTGCCACCTCTTGCTTTATTTTACAAGTTCAACAGCACTTTTGTTTCCTCCTTTCTTTAGCCTTTTGCTATAGGTCAGTGTCTGGCAGGGATGGATTCAGCTGTGCTGGTTCTCCCTTGGTCAGGTCATCAAACCCCTACAGATGTTGCTGCCTGAAGTGGGGGCACGTTCAGTGCTGTCCCCTGGGAACCTGCAGCACAGAGTGTGCTGGAAATTTGACTGGTGTGAACAGGGTTGTGCGAAGTGTGTGTTTGGGTGTAGAAATAAGCATCCTGGTGCAATGGTCAGTATGGTGCTCCTGTGCCTTTCCCAGTGCTGACTGATCACTTGCCCAACCTGTGTGCCTCTTTGCACCAATAAACCCAAATAGCAGCCCAGAGTGTTTTGTGGTGTGAGTTTTCCATGTGGATCACAAAGATTTTAAACACAAACCAGACTGCAGATCCTCAGAGAGAACGTGTTCTTTGGGCCCCCTCTGTCGCAGGTTGTCCTCTGCTCCTTCTGTTGATGCTCACTTAAAGGAAGAAGCGTTTAAACTGGAGGGACCTGTTTGCTTTTCTTGTAAGGAAAAAGGGTAAGAAATCTCCCTGTCCCAAACCATTTGCAGTTGTGTAGCCACTGCAATGGGCTGGGGCAATAAAACCCCAAACTTTTCAGACAGAAGTAGTATTATCTGTTCTGTAGGCCTAAAGGCTTGGCAGGTTGTTTTCATCTACATCTGTTCGTCTGATAACATATACAACCTTTATCTCTGCAAAACTTCCTTTCCAGAAAGCTGCACTGCATGATTTCCATGGATTATTGGAGCAATCCCTGACCTTTGATGTGTGGGAAACCAGCAAGGTATTGCAACACAGTTACTCTCTTGGCACTCCAGGATGAAGGCTGCTCTATCACCCACACATCATCCTCACATGTATTCCTTCTTCGCAGCTCCTGACATCACAGAGCTGCACGTCTGGGATTTCACTGCATTTTGCAGTGAAAAATAAAAAAATCAAAGCCTCAATTCAAGAATCCCTCGTCAGTCCCTTCCTTCACCTTCACCTCAGGGGCCTGTTTTCACACGCTTCCATGGGAGCTGAGTTGTGCCAGCAATGGAGCAGCTCCCTGCACCAGTAGTGATGAGTGTTGATGGTGCACTTCAGAAGAATGACAGAAGAAAAGAATGAAGAGAAAGAGCAATGATGAGGAGCCAGGTCAGGAAATTCTTGATACCCAGCACAAGCCTCTGGTTAGCCAGGATTTTGTTGTGTTTACAAAATCACATTCATTGAGATGAAGAAAATACAAGCCAGGCTTGCCCCTGGGTTAAACTATGCCCCTTGGAACTCAAGTAACAGGGATAATCTGAGATGAGTTTGCCAGTGTTCAAAACCTTATTGAGTTCCAAACTATGGTGGCTTTACATCCTGCCTGGGAAGACGTCATATGTTGAAGCTAGAAATCAGTTCATTTTCCAGCGAACAGGAGCATACCTGAGCATCCAAGCCATGTTGCACTGGAATGTCCTGAATGTTTTGTGGCTTTGAGGAGCAAAGTTGTGCACATGGTTAAAACAAAGTTCTTTTATTTTTCATGATACATTATGGTGTTTCTAGACACTGGATATGGTGCTTTGTTTCAGAGCAGGCAGCAGTTCTATGACCTTAACTGTGGAAGTCCAGTACATGGCAAACATTAAATAGAACTTTTCATATTTCAGAGTGTTGAAACACCAAATGAAAAAGCATCGGGAACTGGGAAAGAAAAGGGTTAACCGTTTAAAGGATTGAGTTAAACAAAATATATCTGTGCAAGAGTCTCCCCAAGGAAGTGGCTGAGACCACATCGCTTGGATCATTTAAAATTGGACTGTACAAAGCAATAGAGGAAATTCTGCAGGGAACAATCCTTCACTGGCAGGTGGGATGGACTCAATGACCTAGTAAGTCTTTTCCATCTCTAAGTCTACGAGATGAGTCAGTAACTAGTGCAGTATGTTTTTGCCCAGAGATCCCATGTGTTGGTTGTGAACAGAGCCAAGCTGCACCAAACTGTGTCTTGTTTAAGTTAACTGTTTACAGGGTTCTTTTGCCCCACCTTGGTTAATTTTTTAGTGGACCATCTCCCCAGACAGATGATTCTTTTATACTCACTCCATTTTTGCTATTTCAAGCATGTTAAAATCCCAAACTGTGTCATATATTTTCCTTAAAATAGAGTAAGAGGGCAGGAAAAAAGCCCCTTTCTCTTCCATTTCTGCAAGTGGCCCCCTGACCCTCATCTTGGGAAGAATTTGGACCACCTAGATCCTTGACCCAGTTGTCCATCAAGCAGTTCCCAGCATCTATCTACCATGTGGCAGAGAAATGCCCCTTTTTCTTACACATGTGATGTGGCACCTGCCATAGCCCTACATGTCCAGTGTGGTACATGGTCACCCTGCCCAGGTGTCACAGTTTGGGGTCTTGGAGCTCAAAGTGCATTTGCTTTTGCTCTCAAGTGATTGAGTCTGAGTTCAATGAACTCAAGAGTCTGTGTTGTCTGTTCTGTGTACCCAAACCCCTCAAATTCATGAGAGGAAAGGCACTGGGGGTGTGCAAATGGCAAACCTGCAGCTTGCCAACATCCCTGCAGGCAGGTGAATCAGTCTGCATCTCCAAGGGTGCCCTGTGACTCTTCAGGGAAAGATGCAGTACCCCTGGATGCAGTAACCATGCCAAGACTGGGCTTGGCACCCAGCACAGGACAGAGATGATGTTGATCATTGGCCCTATGCAGCGGCCAGGAGCATTGAAGAGCTTGTTCACATGGGGATGTGTAGCCCTGTGGGACCGGTGGCAAAAGCTTTGAGCTGTTTGGAGTCAGGGATAGAAAACTGCTCTGGCATCACTAATGGATCTCTTTGGTTGCTCCAAGTTCATGTTCTGGGACACTGACCCACACCACCTGATTCCCAAAGGCTGCGAGGACCCCTGTCCACCAGGGATACAGTCCTACCATGACAGGATACTGAGGCTTGTCTGCTGTTGCCCATCCCTAGGAGAAATCCATTATGTTTATTCGTTTATGGTCTACTAAATACACATAGGCACACACACAGTGGAAACCTGGGAAAAATAAAGGTGTTGGTGTAACCCAAATGGCTAAACATCTTTGGTGTCTACCTGCTCAGATGTGGGTGCTGGGGAGAGGGCTGCAGTCCTCTCCATCCTACCTCATCCAAAACCCAGCACTGGAACAAAACCAGTTCGGCTGACCTGGCATTCCCTGGTATCTCCCTCGGGGCTGCTATGCTGCTCTCGCGTCTTAAGCAGCAAAACCTCTTCCCTCTCCTTGTTGTTGCAGTTTTTTCAGGTTTTATCTTGTTGGAGAGAAACTTTCCTCCCACCTTGAGGCAAAGCGAAGGGAGAGACTGCAGTGATGGGGTACACAGAGCACCAACAGACTGTGGGTCTAGAGATAGGCCAGTGCATGGAACGGGCACGGAAAAGGATGAGGGAATCCTGATTCGTACCAAACTCCCCTCCTCCTGCCCCGTGCTCCTGCAGTGAAGTGAAGTGTCTCCAAGGTGAGTCATTGGTGGCAGGGCTCTGCGGTGCACGGGGCACACGAGGCGTGCGGCTCTCTGAGGAAAGCAAATTTCCCTTCACAGCTTTTTAGACCTTTTAAATATTTGTTGTGATTGTGGCACTAATTAAATTCAGCTGTTGCAGGTAATATAACTCCCAACAGCTTTTTTTTTCTTATTAAGTTATTTTCTCCCTTTTAGAGGGCAAGTGAGCAGCACTTAAAGGTATATACCGCCCATCCACTGGGATGGCTGCTGGCAGAAGTGCGGAGTTTTGATTGAACTCTGAAATCATTGCTTTAAATCATGCCAGTTCGCCTGCATGGGGAGGGATGGAGACACAGGGCTCTGATGGGAAGGCACAGACCACTGCCTGCGTCTTCCCTGCCCACACTTTGAATCCTGATAGACTGAACAGACAATGTGTAAGATGGGAGGAGACAGTGTCCACTGAGCTCTTCCCTAGGTTAACCTTCCAACCCAAACTATTCTATGATTGGGGTCTTTCTGGACCTCAGCACCATCACTTCTTCAACTTGCTGAGGCAGGCTGTGCAAAACAGAGGCTCCCCTGCCATTTCTGCTCCCTCACAAGGGTTATCCAGCATCTAAACCTTTGGCAACATGGTTCAGATTTGTGGGCAAAATGCATAGATGAGAAGTCAATGTCTTAGGAGAAAACTGCATTTTTGTGGTCTTGTTCTAACGCTGTGCTGCGCCATGTGTGGGGTTCAGGCTTCCCAGTGCTCACCTTTCAGGTTGTCAAGGAGAATTTCTGCTTGTCAAAAATGATTCCAAATGCCCTATCTGTGTGTCCTCCAATGTTTTGCATTTTAAAGAGTAGCCCCAGGGCAATATATTTAAAACATGATCTTAGGGAAACTGGTTCATTGCATTTGTAAGCCTAAAAAGCGAGCTCAGAATGACGATAAATAGACATCAGGGTTTGTGGAGTCACACCGGTGTCAGGCACCCGCCCCATTCCCCATCATTTGGGCTGGTATTGCATTTCCTAATTCAAAACCAAGCCTGTTTGTTTGTGCTTTACACCTCATCCCACCAGCTCTTCAAACACAGGCACTGCGGCTGCTCCTGATGCAGATGGTTAGTGCCAGGATGTTGAAACCCGGGTACTGAGGCACAGGGCTGTATTTAGCCATCTGCACTGAGCTCCTTGATCTTCAGAAGGCTGGAGCACCTGCAAGCCCCATCGCTGCCCGTGGGACCTGCAAGCACTCTCCAGCCTTTGAAAAAAATCAAACCACTGCATTAGAGAATAGAGATTGGGCTGATAGCGGGTGATTGAGTTATTGCAGCTTAATGAGTTGCTGCTCATCTGCCAAACCACAGCCACTCTGTGCGTGTGCATGCATGCACGCTCCCATTCATCCCAGCCTAGGAGTTGAACTAAAATAGTTCCTGTGGATTTGCACTGGTTTGGCAGCAAGCCTGAGGTCAGTTACCAGGCGCTGCTGTTATGTCTTAACCAGTGGAGTGTAAGCACTTGAGTTTGAGCATCCCCATGCAAAGTACAGTGGGGATTTTGTGCTCCTGGGTCAGGGGATGGGGAGTGGGTGCTGCTTGTGTATGTGCATTAGACGACCTGGATTCTGGCTGGGTTTTGGAATAAACAACAGTGAGCTCGGACAGTTAAGCTGCTCTGGAAATGAGTGGAGCCACATCTGCATCCAGCAAAGTGCCAAACTGCCCTAACAAATGCCACCGCGTGGCTAAGCCTACAAACTGAGACCCTGAGGCTTCCCTTCAGGTGCTCCTAGCACTTATGTTTGCCCTTAGGGTTTTAATTACACCGATGAAGAGTGAGGCCTTCTGTGAGAGGTAGTCCTGGTTCCTTATTCCAACTTTCCTTCAATATGACTCTTCGATTTTGGTTAAAGCCCAGCTACTAGTGGAACAGGAAGAAAAAATGCCTCTAGTCTTGCTTTCAGGTCCCCACAGCACTTGTCTTTCTAGCGTAAGTCTCCTTATTTAACCATCACAGAGTCAGGGAAAGGAGGACCTTTCTGGATAATAAGCCATCATTTTGTCCCATGCTTAAAAGCAGCTTTCTGTGCTCTGAAGAGGCCAAATAACATTTTCCCCCCATAATTCTTTAACTTTGGGCACCTTTGCAAACGACTCTGCTGGCTGGGATGGAGGCACAGAGTGCCAGAACACCATGGGAAGAGGCTGCTCTGTGATACTGCCAACCTGAGGAGGAGGAGGAAATGCTGGAAATCCCCTAAGCATGCCTGTTTGCTCGAGATTCCCAACTCAATTCGGCAAACTCAGAAGATTTTATGTAGTTTGGTTTAGTTAGTGCAGAGGTTTAAGACACTTGGCTACGCATCTGGATCACATCTTGGGGGTGGGTTATCCAGAAAAGAACTCGTAGCAGATGGAAATTCAGCCATTGCTAGCAAAGCTGTAGGAAAACAAGTGCATGGGAAGGGAGCTTTTGCTTTGCTATGTATGTGGTGTGCTGGGCCCTGGATTTAAATCATGATCTGTCTCTGTACGCATTTGAGCCATCGGGTAGTGGAGGAAAGGCAGAGAGCATGTCAGCCACTCAATGTGCCACAAACCACCATCATCTTGTCCAATACCCTCTTTAGCGCCAGTGAAGGAAACTTAAACCCCCTCTGCTTGTGCCACCTGAAGGCTAGAAAACAACATCAACAACAAATTGAGAAATAACTTCTAAATGTGCACATGAATCTCCCATCTGATGTGCAAGTGGAACCAGCACAGTTCTCTGACATGATGCTTTCTGCTCAAGCACCCAAGGGCCTTATTCAGGCTTCCCAGACTGCAAATGTTGGCCTAAAAAAGCCCCTAAAAAAAAATGTTTCAAGTTGTAAAGTCCAAGTCAATTCAGAATAGAAACAAAGAAAGTTAATTTTAAAAGATCTTTAATTTTTAGCCTGTAAAAGCCAAGAAAGTTGCGTATTGATGAGACAGTGCCTCGAGACAAATGAAACACAGCTCAGCACCCCACTGCTGGTGTTGACTATCCTCAGGTCTCTTGTCTTCAAGCACTGATAGAGATCAGCGCCTCCTTGGTCTGAACCTTTAACCATTTGCCATGTTTTGCCTCACAGGCAGCTGCACTTCAGCGGTGGGCGAAACGATTCCTCTTTGTCTGAAAGGGCAAATTCTTCCCTTTACATGTTTGTGCTCACCTCCCATTAACTTTGGTGTGAGCTGAGCTTCCAAGAGCAAAATTTGGCTTATAATTTCTGCATGCCTCAGGATCCTCTGGGTACCATATAAGTGTAAGATACTGTGATTCAGTGCTAAAGAGCAGAGAAAATGCAAACCCCCAGGAGACACTGTAAGGGAAAAATCATATAGAGTTTTTTAAAACACACAAAAAAAGGAGAAAGATTAAGAGAAAACAATTGAGATTCATTCCAAAGCTGATTTCATTGCAAATGAAGGACGAGAACCCACATCTCCTCTTTGTGTGCTCGCTGCTTCGACGCTGGTGAGTTACGGGCCATCGGATGAGGCCGCACTTTTGGAGGCATTATTGGAAACGTCTTACCTCCTCCATTTCCTGTTTTTTAATCAAACTCACTGTGCTGCTAGAGGTGTTTCATTTACCAGCAGAGGGGTCAGCAAGGCAACCCCAAGCAGCAGGAAACAGCAAATGGAGAACAGTTCCTCCATGCTTGGAAGCTCTCCGAGGGCAATCAGCGCTTGGATGCTCATTATTATCATCTACCTCCCTTCACTGCACCCCTCATGAACATGGGCATCCTGCTGCCTCCCCAGGGTGCCAGCAGTGGCTGGGGGCAGTCAGAGGCTGCTGGGTCTGGGAATTCTGGTTCTTGTCCTCTGATTTCACCCACCAGCTTTTGCGAGTGAAAATGGCTCACAATGCATTTTATAATTTCATTTTCTATCTATCTTCTGCTGCCATTTCATAGTTTCTTGGCTTGTTACAACTGTCATAAAATTACTTTATTACATTTTGCCATCTGTTACATTTTTGCCTCTTTACAGGGGGACAGTGCATGATGCACACAGGCTAATTTAGCTTCAGAATTATTCTATGATGACTGTTGTTTATGGAAAACGAACAGTGTATTTGCAGAACAACATGTGGCTTTTCTGTAGCACCAAGGAGAACGTACGAAGTTAGCAAACACAAATGTCAGCAGATGGACGTGGCTGTCCCCTCCTCTCTTAACCCAGCTCCTTTGCTTTGACTTGTGGTCTTACCTACCTAAGGTAGAGCTGTGATTGCCCATTAATTCAGTCATCTGCTCTGCATTCCCACTGCCCACTTGAAGGAGCCGCATCTCCACTGCAGAGTTGCATTGCTGGTGGGGAAGCCACTCAAGCTCTGCCATAGACAAATTGATCTCACACAAAAAAAGGGACAGAGGGATAACCAGGTGGATCTGCTCTCCCTACCTTGCTTTTCTTTGGTTTTCTTTGATTCTTCTATTCAATTCAGTCAAAGCCTCTTGGTTTGACACTATTCTTTCTCATGCTAAGTGTCCACCTACAAGTATGAGCTGCCCTGATCTCTGATTTCCACCATGAAACCTGGGCTGTGACAGTATGTTCCAGGGAGCAGAGAGGCCTGGAGATGCTCTAAGCACACACCAGGGCTTTAACAAGGCTTTCTGAAACTCCTCCACTATTTTATTGCCTTTCCCCCCCCACTTTTTACTGCAATTTATATTGTCACTGATGGCACCAGCCCATTATTTTCAACGTAGATGATGTCTATTAAAGACTTGATACGATTCAATTATTCATATGATGAGATGAAATTGTGTGTTTAATCTGGGAGTTTGGTGATCCCAAGGGATTTCTGAATACGCAACATATTAAGGAAAAAATAGGAAGAGTGCAGTTTCAGAGTCCTGTTTATGTAAAATCCCCCCTTCACCTCTTCTTCCTGCCTCTATTCTAAAACGTACTTTGCACATAGTTTTATCTCCAGGAGAAGAAACAATGCTCTTCAACAGTGAGCCAGAGCCCATTCCCACCAGAAAAGCCTACTTAGTACATAGGACATAAGCAAAGAAATTTTGC
>NW_009918871.1:46553-69694 GCF_000696875.1 Nestor notabilis
AGTCCCACCCCTCCGCCACGGGCAGGGACCCCTTCCACTAGAGCAGGTTGCTCCAAGCCCCTGTGTCCAACCTGGCCTTGAACACTGCCAGGGATGGGGCAGCCACATGGAAGGCGCCAATGGCACTGGGGGACTCCAAGCAATGATGTATTTGTGTCATCTCTATCTGGATTTGCAAGTAACATGGAATAGATTTTGTGTGTGATTTGAATACATAACTGTGTATTTTATGGATGCAGACAATGAGCTGTGTTTTCATTACAGCTGTCTAACTGGAAACTCCGTGTGAATTTTTAATCTCTGCAGTTGCCCAACTATTTAATTGCAATGGTTTTGGAAAAGGAGCTCTATGTTTTCCATTTAAAATTATTTTCATAGTGAAAAGGTTAAAGAAAATCAGCAAGGATATGTCAATATTACGTCAAATGACAGCAATGCGAGATCCCTTCTGTGTTCCCTCTCTTGTGACTTCATTTCTCTGGCGGTAGGTACTTCTCTGGTGGATGCTCAGGCTTAGGAAAGGGAACAAACAGAACTACACATGAAATGGTGGCTAGTACAGGAATTCAGCTTGATGAAGACCTCAGACTGAACTGGCAAGAAGGTCCTGTTTGAACTCTGCAGCCCCTCTGCTCAATCCCTTATTAACTTGTTCAATATGTTCTATCACAGTCAGGAAACAATATGGGAGCTATCTTGCAGCTAATTTAACACCTGTAAATTCCCATGGCTGCTAATGAAATGTTGTATAGGGTACTAGATGAAGCATTTGCTTCACGTATCAAAGGTCATTAGTTCAGTATTTGTTAATGCTGTTGCTTTTATTAAACTTCTTTCAGCTCTTTTTGCATCAGTGTACTGATTAATTCCTCTGCTTCCCAGAGCTAAATACAAAAATTAGTATCATCTGACCCAGAACACTGGGGCTAAATTCCTTGTTGAAATCTTGAATTAACCTGATTGAAATGATACTTCCAAAGCTCCTCTCCTGGTCAGTCACATGGAGAGGGGGAGGCAGCATGAGAACAGGGGCAACAGAGAGGAAAGCATCACCCTTGCATGCCTGGCTCCCACAGGAGAAGGGTGGGAGAAAGCAGTGCCCAGCTTAGTGTCTGTACCAGCTCCAGACCAGGCAACCTTGTGGTTTTCTGTGTCTGAATTAGGAGATCCCACTTAGTCGACACAATTCCTTATGTGCTCAAAGCTAAGTGCATACTTGGGCTGAGGTCAGAGCTGGTACCACCTCAGAGGGAAGCAGCGATGGCTCTAGGTGACCTGTGTGCCTCCCACCATTTAACTGACTTCCCTTTGTGGCACATCTCCTACGGAGCCAGGCTGAGAGAGCTGGGCTGGGTCAGCCTGAAGAAGAGAAGGCTCCTGAAGGGGAGACCTTAGAGAAGCTCCAGTGCCTAAAGGGGCTACAAGAAACCTGGAGAGGGGCTTTGGACAAGGGCCTGTAGGGACAGGACAAGGGGGAACCGGATGAGCTTAAGGTCCCTTCCAATCCAAAATGTTCTAGGATTCTATGTTCAACAACTAGACACCTCTCTAGTACCATGTATCTATTATTATCTGGATTTCCTATTTTTTCTTGGGTTTTGTTTTTGTATTACAATAGTTCAAAATTTTTGACTATTTGGAGGCAATCACTAGAAGAAAGGAGACGGTAAAGAGGAGACACAACCCATCACAACTAAACCAAACCATCTGCCAGTAAGTGATGTCCTCCCTCAATGCCTTTGGCTATATTGCCTTGCTCCCACGTGGTGGTGCTGTATCAATACCCTTGGTTTAGGGAGGGCCTCCAACAGTGACTTCTTTTGGCCAGGTTGGTTGGTTGTGGTTACACAAGTAAAACCATTGCCTGACCCTGTACTGCTGGTGAAAGTGCTATGTCCCTCTGCGAAAAGCATGCTGTGTCATCATCACTGCTGCGCTAAAGAGCTGACACAGTGAGCTCCAAGCCCTGCAGCTGGTTTTTCTGGATGTTGTGTATCTAAATTGACCCCTTCTCAACCCTGTCATGGGTTGGGTCCACCACAGTAGCCAACTTTTTAAAACACAGCAAGCACAAAGCAACATTATAATGAAACCAAGCAGCTTCTGAAGATGAAATCACACAAACACTGCATCCAAATGCGATGCTGCAGCTTCTGGGAAATGCTGAGCGTGCGCTTCTTCACCTGGAAAGGTCTTGGCATCTGTGCTGTTTATCAAAATAACAAGGCACTGAAATACAGCTGAAAGTATTGCCAAAAATGTTGAATGAACCACTGTTGTCTCCAGTCTACCATGGTCTCTACTGGCTTTTCCAGAGAAGGGAAACCAGTGGGCTTGGAGAATGAACCCTGTATATGGATCTCACCTGGTTGTAGCTGTGTCTCTTGTCACCGTGCAGCAAGTGCTGCCCCACCATCAGCAGATCGGCCTTGGAGCTTGGGTGCATGCAGCTCACTGCAAGAGTGGGACCTTCTTCATCTATCTATCTTGAGAATGGTTCTGGACATTGTTTTTAATAGTAGGTGCCACTTGCAAAGACATCCCCCAGAACCTGCCACTGAACGATTCTGGTTATCAAAAAAGAAGAATTCCTGGATATATTCCTGAGACTATTAATTTAATCTGAAATAAGCTGTGCTTTTTATTAACATCTTTATGCTGTAGCATTTTATAGGGTATTGGGCTCTTTGTAAGACACACATGCTGTTTTATATTCATATCTGCGCCTGCCTCAGAGCTGGCTCTGTGATGCAACTCATTAATTCAAGATTGAAATGTCTTTCTCATTCTGTAACACTGAGATGCCAGATATTTTCTACAAAGCTTACTAAAATGCAGTTTTGTACTTCATCATTTACTGTACTACCAAACACTCACATCACTGCATTCCTGTTGCTGGTATATTCCACTGTAAAAGGTTTTACTCAGCTTGCAGAGTAAGAAAAACACACCCTGAGGCACCCACATTTTTTTTAGACAAAGGAAAATAATTGTTAACAGGTTAGAGGTGCTCCAAAGTTAACAGCTGCTTCTGCCTGTATTCTGAATAATAGAAATGTGATTTGCAATAGCATGTATATACAGATAATGTCAGACAACTCATCTTTTCTCAAACAAGTAAGACCTCACATAATAAGCATCATTCTAGAAAGATGGCTGCTAAAACCACTTTCATGCTCAATAGGAATAAAGCCTGTTGGTGTGACAGGCTCAGCTTTTCAGTGCTCCCATTGTATGTCACCACCATCTTCAGAACTGTCCTGGGATTCTGTGTGCTCCTGCTTGCTAGGGTCAGGTGTGGTAGTGGTTCACCAGTGGCTTCAGCAACCCATGGCAGGGACTTGGCAACCAAGCACACCCTTGATGCACGCTTGCATCAGAAGCACTGCTGTCTCCCCCTTCTCCTCCCTTCCTCTGCTGTGAGTCACATTGGAATGCCTGATGCCGTGATCCAAAGGCCCTGTGGCTGGAAAACAGAAGTTTGAGGGCCCAGACACCTCCTGTCCAGCTCAGCGTGGTGTGACAGAGGGTGAAAAAGAGCAAGAGATGTGCATGTGTGCATGTATACATAAAATCAAAGACTGGATGAGTTGGAAGGGACCTTAAAGCTCATACAGTTCCAACCCCTGCCACGGGCAGGCACACCTTCCACTAGAGCAGGTTGCTCCAAGCCCTTGTGTCCAACCTGGCCTTTGAACACTGCCAGGGATGGGGCAGCCACAGCTTCTCGGGGCCACTTGGGCCAGCACCTCAGCACCCTCACAGCGAAGAGCTGCTACTCAAGAGCCCTTATCACATTAAAGCCATTAATTATCCTTGTCCTGCATGTGTACACGGCCTTGTGTATGTGTGTGAACACACACCTGGCCCAGGGGACCAGAAAGCCTCTGTGCTGGCAAACACTGGTGGAGAGCAGGTAGCTGGAGCACAGCTAAGCAGCTTCCTTCCAAGTTGTGCCCAGAGAAGCCCCAAGGTCCCAGATCTCCTCCCTCCCCCCTATCTCTGGCTGGGTACCCATGGGCTTGGGAAGATAAGGATGAACTCAAATACTCACTGTGTTTCGCTTTATTACAGTACCATCTCCATTTCCCAGCCTTCCTATTGCTGCCATATCAAGAAAGGATGTTGGGACCAGCACAAAGTCCTTAGTTAGTGGACACAAATTACCTGTAAAGGTAATTTCAGGTAAAAAAACAGCAACAGTGGCTTCCCCACTCACACCGTACCCAGCATCTCAGCCCCAGGACCACAGGATCAGGCTCTTAAAACTGCAGTCACAATGAAGTGGTTTGAGGTTCTCTTTTATTGAGTTAAGCTTGGTTTTGTTGCAATTTCCTCATATGTGTTATAAAAGGCCTGAAATGATGCAGGCCAGCCTGACCACCTCTCTGTCAGCAGAGCCAAGGCTGCCCTGAGCATCCCACCTCAATTCAAACCATGCCCCACCCTGTGAAGCTTTGATGTGCAGCTTTCAAAGCATTTAAACAGAGAGAGAAAACTTGTATTTGACAATGTTTCTGTATGTTTGACTGAACTTCTCAGATCTCTCCATTTCTCTTCAGACGTACAGAGCCTGTGAGCTAAAAGCCAAGGTTTTTCCACAGCTTATGTTCTTGTAAAAACAGCTCCAAGTACACACATTCTGCTCCTCGCTCCAGTCAGGGCTCTGCATGCCAAGTTAAGTATTTATTTTCATTACTTTTGAGACCACCAAAATTAATGTATCTTTCAGACAGGAAGAATTTTATTTATTATGGTGGATTTGAATCCAAGAGATGAAAGAAGAGCAGCGTGCATCTCAAACACGGCCAGGGCTGGGAGAAGGAGGCAGTGGCCCGACCCGCGTTCCCCTCCCTCCCCAGCACCAGCCCTGCCTGACCAATGCTTTTCCATACAGATGGACCACAGCACTTTGAATCCCCCCCAAATCCCACCATAAATCCTGACACAGTTACGGTAGTGAGGGCAAGCTTCAATGCTTTAAGGAATCCCCCGTTTTCCTAAGTCACTGGTGTAGTCGCCAGTTGATGGTTTAGCCAGGGAAGCTGGAAGGCTGCTGGAGGGAATCTGCTCATCCCAGAGAGCAGCACCCAGAGAGGAAACAGGTTATTGTTCCCGTTATCCTGTGCCGATCCCTGAACTCTACACCATGAGCATTTCCCCCAAGGCGACAGATGAAATGGCCAAGCCAAGCCATGCTCTTCAGTGTCAGCCACAGCCTCATCAGCCATTTCCTTTGATAAGCTTCACCTAAACTGCTTAAACTGGGATTTCAGCTTCACTCTGCGATGCTGAAGGAAGACGCTGACATATGATGGCTTAGTTATTCAGCATGAATTCAGATCCCGTCACCATGATGGACCCCAGCACATGTTAATTTATTCCAACCCAACCTGCTCCACCTGCCCCAGGCCATCCAGGAGCATTGTCTGTGTCACCCTGGGCTGGCGGCAAAAGGAAGGACACACACCCTGGGAGTTTCATATGGATTATGCTTTTCTTACAAGAGGAATACATCACTGTTTACTCGTTGGATCAACGTGTTTTAGAAAGACACAAATAAATCATAAAACCACAGACAAAATCTGGGCTTGCTCAAGCATTGCAGCCAAGAGCTTGGAGGCAAATTGGGCCTTAGTGATTCTGAGAGAAATCCTCACTGAAACCCTACTCTCTGGCTCACGTGAACAAGCCAGGTACATTGGGAATCCTGGTCCCAGCAACTGGCTTTACATTATCATTCTCCCTTTATTTCAGCACTTTGGTGTGCTCCATCAACTGGACTGCAGTGCCAGAGGACCAAGAGCTCTTCCCACACCCTTTATTGATACTAAATAGCTGTATAATTGTGTTGTTTCATTTTTCTAACTGGTGAATAAAACGCAACTCAAAGTGCCTGAACAGTTGAGTTGTTTGTGTAATGTACATTCTGGTTAGCTTGGGTTTCGCCTTATGCCGCTGTCTGAGCTTCATCCTTCATGAAAGCCGACTCAGCAAAGGAGATGACAAATGTGCCCTTCACCTAGGCCCACAGCCAGTCATCCTGCCCATTAGGAAGAAATGGATTATATCTTTAAGAACGTTTCAGAAAGCATAACTTCTAGGCCAGAGCCAGTCCAAAGATGGATCGGGTTGATCACTGGCACTAGTCACTTTTTAGTAAAAATACCTCATGGAGAAACTTTATTGATGCAGCTACACTTGAGGGATGCAGCTAGGTTATGCCATGGAGACCAGAGGAAGACCAAGAGGAAGACAAAACCCTTGAAAATCTAGGCTTGGAAGTTCAACACCTCATACAACAACTTGTGGCTTTTTCCACAAAGCTCACTGAAGCTACAGACAAGTCCTAAATGCATTAACAAGGTCACGAGCCCCTGATGTACTTACCTGAAGTAATGTCAGTTTGGAACTCCTTGAGATACTGGATCATCAGACAGTGCCAGATCCTTTCCAGGCTGTTTCTGATACCATTTCTCACTGCAAAACCTGAAGTGGAACTGTAGATTTTAGTTGCTTTCATCAGCCATGAGCACACCTCAAGCCTGGGTCCCAGTTCTTTTAAGAGTGCAAAGAAGAAAGCAATGCATTGGACTCCCAATAAAAGGGAATTTGTGCTATCCACAGTTAGTTTGAATTCAGCTTAATTGTTTATTACTCTGAGGTCTCTAAAGGATAAAGAATATGGAATAAAATATTTCTACCAGCTCAGCCTTTGTGAAAACATTCACAACCTGTTAAACACTAGGGTCAGTAACTTTGAAATGATCTCACAATTTGATTTCATTCTACTTTAATTGTAAATGATATATTCCAGGGCTCATGTCGGGCACGAAGCTGGGACTAAGGGAACATTAAACCCCTGCTTTTTTTCCCCTCAACTCTCCAGCCAGATGTACTGCAGGCAGGTGCAACACAAATTCCCATATACCCTGCTGATGTAGAGAAAGCCTGACCTGGAGGGATGGATCTGAACGGCCTTTTCAGCCTGCATGCTTGTTCCATCCGCTCTGCAGAAAGGCTGCCAGCCAGGGGACGCGGTGCCAGCAGCCTGGTGGTTTTTTTAATGCAAAGTTGCAAAACCACAGATCTCATTTTTACTGGTGACCTTTTACCACTAATTGTTGGGGTACTTGAAAAAAAAACCCAATTAAAAAAGCAGTTACTTCGGTCAGGGCTGAAACGACATCCCAGAAACGCGCCTCTGGCTGCTGCTCCCTCACCCCATGCTCTTTTCCCAGTGTTTGCATCCAAACTAGAGCAGGTCCTGCTTGGATGAGTCAGACAGCTTTTTGGGTTGTTGCTTTAGTT
Organism: Nestor notabilis; assembly: GCF_000696875.1. Lineage (NCBI taxonomy): Eukaryota > Metazoa > Chordata > Aves > Psittaciformes > Psittacidae > Nestor > Nestor notabilis. The sequence continues at coordinate 53,865 of NW_009918871.1, forward strand.
TTTCTTGCAAAGCAGTTTTTGATTGTGAAATAAATCACCAAATACTAGCTGGAGTGTTGGGAAGAGGGAATGAGGAGCCAGAGTGGGGGCACAGACAAGGAGAGATCCAGGGCTGTGTCTGCACCAAATGCTGCATCAAGGTGGCTGGTTTCTTCCCCTTGCTTTTGCTGTTTTTTTCCCCTCTAAGAACACACAGGTCCATTTTACTTTATTTCTACAGCTTTTCTAGACATGGACTAGTCAGTAGTTGCAGCTGGACGCACTTTCCCTATGAGAGTTCAACCAAGTTTTGATCTCCTTTGCCCAGGTTTTAATATTGATTCATTCCCTAATTTCATTAGAATTGGCGACATGTAAGAGGTGTGTTTGTGAGCAGAGCTTGACCTACTTTTTCCACCTCCTCTGCCGAGTGTTGTACAAAGGGACTGAGCTGACGCTCGGCTGGGGGCAGTGGGACTCTCAGCTAAGCGATCTTTCTAACCTATCCAGTTCTGTGCTCTCCATGTACCTCCCTGGAGAATCCCAATTTCAAGGTTAAAAAAGGAGACCAATCTACATCAGCAAGTCCCAGGAAATTAAAACATAAGAAGGACATGGAGCTGTTGGATCAAGTCCAGAGGAGGCCAGGAGCAACCACAGGGGCTTGGAGCAACCTGGTCTAGTGGAAAGTGTCCCTGCCTATGGTATGGTGTTGGAACTAGATGAGCTTTAAGGTTCTTTCCAACCCAAACCAGTCCGGGATTCTATGATTCTTGAGCTACCTTATTTATCATTTTTGCCATGTTGCAGTTTCAGCTACAACGGTGTAAAAGCTGGTCTTGTTATTTCTATACACTGAAATACTTCTATGCTCTCAAAATGCCTTAAAATGTAGACAGTATTTACAAAAAATGTCTAGCAGAAAGCTGAGTGGCAACGTCACACACTAGCAGGGATCTCACAGGAGAAGTGTGCTGCTTCTTCAGCAAAACCTCCCCAAAGCAAAGAACAAACCCCCTCACTGGCTCTGGCCCCCTGCTATGCTCGACAGTTCCTCAAAATCAGCAAAGCTGCACCACGGGCACAAGCTGAAATTTATGGCAAATCTCCCACCACTGTCAATGGGCCTGGATTGTCACAGAGTGTTTCTGTTGTTGCTTTCACAGATAGCAAATTGAGAAATATCCAGCCTAATTGAGAAAGAACCACAATTTACAATAAAGCATGTGATGACTCGTGGCCTGGGGATTGTGGTCAGTCATATCCATGTGAATCCATCCACCACAATGAAGGAAATATCCCTTCTACCGATGGATTTTGTTCCTACTGGTTTTGTTTGTTATTTTCAGCCTTTGTCTCCAAAAACTTATATGCGGTCCAAAAGTCCTAAGGTGATTTCCTCTCCCACTCTGAAGCCACATCTTCACTAAGCCCAGCAGCTGCTGCAGGATGGCTTGTTTGTAAACATGGGTGAAAACACTTTGCTCTGGTATTTCTTTCTGTCAGCATATCCCAATTTTCTTCCTCTTATTCCTTGCTTCCCAGTATTTATGTCAGGGAAACATTCTTTCCCTCTATCTTGTCCAAGCTGGTTTATAGCAGTGTTTAACATTCAAAATCAGCCCTTTTGATTGGCTGCTGGCTGGGTCACATGGTCACTTAGCACTGGTCTGAGTTTAATGGCTTTAGCCTGCCAGAGGGAAGATTGAGATGAGCTCTGAGGCAGAAGCTCTTCCCTGTGAGGGTGCTGAGGCGCTGGCACAGGGTGCCCAGAGAAGCTGTGGCTGCCCCAGCCCTGGCAGTGTTCAAGGCCAGGTTGGACACAGGGGCTTGGAGCAACCTGCTCTAGTGGAAGGTGTCCCTGCCTGTGGCAGGGGGTTGGGATGGATGAGCTTTAAAGCCCCTTCCAACACAAATCCTTCTATGATTCAGTGATTCTATGATCAGTGAGGAAGGTGCTGGAAGGGGGAACCATGTGCTCACCCCATCTTGGCTGATTTCACCTCCATCCCCACCACATCATGCTGTGCCCCAGTACACTTGCTTTTGAAAGCTCTCTGCTTTCAGAAACACGAATTTAGCAGTAAACAGTTTACAGAGTTATTTACAGCTCAATTTACGGAGCATCCTACCGGAACAATGAAGGAATGCTGTGGCGCGTGTTGTCTGTCGAGTGCGGTCAGCAGGAGGAGTCTTCTCTGGGTTCTTTTTAATGCATTTTGAACCCCTCTCCTTCCTCCACTCCACAACCACCTAACCAGTTACAACACAAGCCTTGCACACAGGAAATCTGAATGTAGAAAACGACAAGGAACACAGAAATGCAATCAAAGAAAAGCAAAAAATGGATAACCTATGATTTTCATACTTTTTTTTTCCTTAATTATCCCAAAGGATTTATACTTAAGCTCTGCCAGAAGCCAGGGGTGATGGAAAATATGTCAGGGGAACAAAGCACCATGCCACCACTGCCATGGTCAGAGGGAGATGCTAACAGGGCAGGCTCCTCACCATGCACTAGCATCTGGTTTTGCTTGGCCTGGATTTTAAATTTCACTTTTATTACCTTTGAGCCTGAAATTTTTCAAGGAAGCCCTCCAAAATCTTTGAAATTTTGCTCTCATGTGAAGGCAGGAAAAGTTTTACCCTCAATTTAAGTGAGTACAGAGACAAGAGAGCCCAAGGCAGTTTGGAAACATGTAGCTGAGAAGGTCTCCTATGATCCCTCTCACAGAACGGGGCTGCTCAGCATTTCCCAGACAAGCCTGTTAATCCAAGCCTCAGTTCCTTAAAGTTCAGTGTATGGAGCTCCTCAACTGAAAGTATCTAGAGAAATTGCCTTAACAAAATACTAGGTATGTCAGAACTAAAGAAAGGTGGAGATTGCTTATTGGGGAGCAGCTTTAGAAATGAGCTCTCCAAAGCTGCAGCAGCACCATGGTCTCACTTGGGGTTTAGGGCTCCTCTATGAGCTGGTTTCTCCAAAGACACAGCAGTGACCCTGTGCCCCAGGAAAAGGGACTATCACCCAGTCATGACCCAAGGCACAGTGCTGCCTCTCCAAATCATGACCGAGACTTCTCAGACCTCCGACCTAATGAACAGACGTTCTCCAGACGGTGTGATGGACACTCCGGATCCCGGATGGCTGGGTGAACTTGCAAAGACAGGCCCTTCAGGCAGCAGCAAAGCCCAGCACTGGCTGGAGTGGTGGGGCAGCACTGTGCCAGTGCCGTGCTCCACACATAAGGCACAGATCAAAGTTTAGCAGAGCAGACACCGGGCGCTGGCACAGCAGCTGAGGAGCAGCAACGGCAGCCAAATGTATGAGGTCTTTAGGCACCCTGCAGCTGTGGCTGCCCTGGCTTGCTGGCTTTCCTTGCCCTGGGAGGGGACATGGTGGGATTCAGCTTCTCCATGGCTGCAGTCACTCAGATCAGCACAGGCAACTTGTGAACTCCAGATCCCTCTAAACCCATCTCACTACTCGACCCAGCAAGCGTACAGCTCTACCCAGCTTTGCCTGGGTTCTAGCGCAACAGACCAGTGACAGCATAGAAGTCTGGCACCCACCAGGTACATCTAGCCCACCACAGCCCATCCAGCTCCTCTGCATGTGTCTGGCTCCTGCAATGCTCTTGAGACAAGTGCTTGTAAGCCCCTTGGTGCTGCAGAACCTGTCAGAAACACCAGCCCGCTCCTCAGCTGGGCCAGGGCTGCACACCACTGACAGGCACAGAGTTGCATCAGATTTTTCCAGCTGTGGATACCGCCCACAGCTGTTATATGTGACCTCTCCTCCCTACACCATCTGAATTTTCTGGGCTCCAAGAAAGCATGTACTCATATAACCAAAACCAGATACAGAAGGAGAGGAACCTGTTTAAGATTTGAGATGACAATCCTGCCCTCAGTTACACTTTCTTGAACAAGAGCAGATTTGGTTAGTAACAAGATACCGACCTAATTCTGATTATTTTTACACCAGCAAAGCCAATGACGCTGGGAGAATGAGAAATGCTTTACACTGGCACTGGTGCAACACCAACCACTGTTGCTGTTTAGTGCCCTGGACATTTCTCTGCAATATGGTTTCAAACACTTGTGAGAGCTGAAAACAAAGAAACAAAACACCAGCCTCGTGCAGACTTTAGAAATGAAAAATAAAATGTCCAGGAAATCCCTGCGAAGTTTTGGACTGAACAGGAAGATCCATTACAGAACTTTTTCAACTTTTTTTTGTGGATTTTTTCAATGTGCAAGCAGCAGAACGCCAAAATGCTAACAGGCAGGGCAAATTGAGCAAAAATCAAATATTCTGTGGCCTGGGTTAGAAATTAAGGCAGTGTTTATTTTTTTATGCTTTACACTTTGGCCAGCATTTATCCCAAATGAAGGCAGCAAATGTTATTAGATTTCATGGAATGTAAATAAACAGTTATTGGTAAATACATTTTGGTGGTCTGCTTGTTACACTGCATGTCAGGAAAACTATAGGGAACTGGCAGGAGTTCAGACGTCTTCAAGGAACACAGAAAACAGACATATTTTACTAATTATAGCTAACAAAAACACTCTGAGATTACAGTTAAATTACATTAAAACATAACTTGTTGGCAAAGGCTGTGAGCATAATGCTTTGCCTATATCTTTCTGTATAATGTTACATCGGAACAGACCAGGAACATCAGGAAACCTTGGCACAGACCAAGCATCGGGGCCAGTCCAGCCGGTCACTTGATTTCCTCACTAACTTCTGTATGTCCAGTGTAGTTTCTAAGAGGTTGAAACCTGAGTTTGCCCATAGCAGGTACTGCAGAGGGGGAACCTGACATCTTCATCTGAGCCTGTGCAGAAGGGAAGGGCAGGAGAAAGAGGCACCTGCTACATGAAAGGGGCTGTGTGGTTCGGTGAGAGCTGGGACAGCAGAAGCAGCAGCAGGTGGAAGGCTCCCAGCAGGAGTTTCCATATCCACACCACCTTACCTGGAGGGACTGAGCCACCACTGGCTGGGTCCTCACTGAACTTGGTGCTGTGGCTGCCCTGCCATAGAGCTCTGCTGCACCTTCTGCTTCTCTCTTCAGAGATGCTTCGAATCACAGAAGGGTTTGAGTTGGGACCTTAAAGACAATCCAGTTCCACCCCTCTGCCACAGGCAGGGACACCTTCCACTAGAGCAGGTTGTCTTCTGGGTCTTCTCTGCAACATATCTATGAGACAAGGAGAGAAAGAAGTGACGGCTCTGGTCTGGAGTCTTCTGTGGGGCACAAAGTCATGTTGTCATTACACTGACAATTTCAATTGTTACAAATGTTACAATGTCACAAATTGTTACCTTGTTGCTGTATGTACATGGGGACCTCCAGCAGTCAATCACACAGCTAAAACCAGACACATGCCTTGACCCAAGCCAGCAGCTCCCATATGCACTTCAAGTGACCTATTCACCTCCTTATAGAACTGGACCTGGTCAGATGAGCCCAGGCCATGTTTGTGGCATGGCTACTAAGGTCGCCGGCTGTGCACACCTTTGTCACTCCCCAGCTACTGGACCTGGCCCACGGCACTAAAGCCCCACCATCAGCACAAACCACTTCTGCAAATGCAGACCCTTCTTAGCCACAGGGAAAGCAAGGCTGTCCTGCAGAAATCCTTCTGTTTGACAACGTCCAGAGTTTCCATGACAAATGCACTGTAGCCAATGCTGTACTCACCATGTGCAGTGTGGGGCACGCATGTGAACCCACTGTCAAGCTGCTTGAATTTGACTGAGTCACATTACAAACTATTAACTTATTTTTATTTAAGTTCAGTTCACATGAAGTAACTCAATAAAGAAAGATGTCGCATGTGAGCAGCATTTAGGGTCACAGAACAACCAGGTGCCATGCGTTATTCTGCTCTTCCATGGCTGCACATCGGGAGGTGACAAGATTGGTACTTTACTGAAAGTCTCTGAACTAGAACAATTTACTTACTTCTGCTGGGAGTACATTAACATTGAGTGGTCCCTGGTAGGGTGACACAGGGCTGGTGGCTCTGGTGTGCCACCCATGAATATCCCATCCCTGGCAGTGTTCAAGGCCAGGCTGGACAGGGCTTGGAGCAACCTGCTCTAGTGGAAAGTGTCTCTGCCTGTGGCACGGGGTTGGAACTGGATGAGCTATAAGGTCCTATTCTAGGATTCTATGATTATGTGATTATACATTTTAAAATCAGGTAAATCAAGGTGGCCATTTAATCTGCTCATTTAACCTGACCACAATCAGACTACAAGAAAGGCATGTATCATTTTGTCTGCCAAGTAAATGAAAGAAGAAAATCAGAGAACATCGTATATACAGACTTATCTCCCCAGAATATTAAAAACACTCCTGACAGTGTGCCCTACTTCAGAAACACACAGTTCCCGTGGCTCGGGTTATTCTTGTGTCCATGCCCATGTGTGAAGAAATCCTCTAATAAAATCATGCTTTGTGATTACCCCATGGTAATCTCTTCACTTGGACTGTCTTTCTGTCACATTTATGGCCCATTCTTTGCTGGGAAGATTTTTACAGGGGATCTGAAGTTTAAAAGAAGACAGATGACAAGCTGTGATCGCGAGGAGGAGAGGCTCACCATATGGAAATAGAAAGCCCTGGCTCCCTCCTCTATCCCTCCTCCCCCCTCCCCTGCCGAGTTTCTCTACTTCACATGATGCTTTTGGGATTTGAAGATCAGAATACAAATTAAATTATTAAATGAGGAACAAAAAAAAAAAAAAGAGCTTGGGCCTTTCCTCTCCATCCTCCCATGCGATCAGTAATTATAAATCAAAGTGGGGAAAACAACCCCGCTGGAAGCTGGCATTTGGGATGTAGTCCAGTTGCCTGCAGAAGGATACAATGCTCAGGCGACACGTATGTGCCTTTGCATGCTATGGGGGTTCGCGCATGAATGGGTTCTATAGCTAAGAAATTATTGTAATGGCAGAGACCTTTTCACAGAGCATGTTTATTATATTATTTATGATTTACTTACTGTGAAAAGCAGAAGCACCACTCCTCAGTCCAGTGCATTTCTCCAACATCAGACTCCCAAAAGCCATGCAGTGTCCCCCAAAACAGGACAGCCAAACCCCTGACGCTTTTTAGCCACTGACACCTGGGAGCAACCACTTAAAGCCTAGGCAGTCAAAGAGAAACAAATTAATCCATTTCAGCTGGACAGACCTTGAGATGTGTCAGGTTTTGAGCTTATTTTGGCGCTGCAAATTTAAACAAGTGACTGATCTGGCCAGTCTACAGGTCAGGGGTGACATCTATAGTTCCGGGGCTGGGACTCGTTGCAGCACCCTATGGGAGCTACAGGGGATTCTGCATTCTTGAAAAACCCCAAGCACATGCTGCAGGCCCTGAGTTTTGCAAGATCCGGCTGTGTTTTCAACACTGGCTTTGCAAGGATTGGGCTCAGCTGCTGGCCTCAGTAGCCAGACTTAGAAAATTAAGCACTTAGTCCCCACTTAAGTGCAGATCTGGGCTATATGGACCATTTAGGCACCCATGTTTGAACACCGTCTCCTTGCAGCCAAAATAAATAACTGAATCAATGCTACACAGAGTTTAATCTAAACACATAATGGAGCCTAACTCAGATATGCACTGTATTCCATCGACAGGTCCTGGAGATGGCAAACTGAAGCCTGCTTTTATAGTGTGCCAGCTCAGGGACCTGTTCCCAATTTGCAGATTTGGCCTGTTGCATTCTAAAAGATGCTTGATGTACTCGATGACTGTTTGTGTTAATGTTTACCATTGAAGTTTTTCATTATTTGATGTTATATTTGGCCATAGCATTAAAATTCCATTGGACCAACTGAAATCTAGTGTCAAATCAAAGCCAAAGAAGCGTCTCTGTGATAGACCTTCAGCCCCCATCCAACCATGTGAAAAAAACATCTATTGTAGGTGTTTTCTTTGTAGCTTTTCCTCTTTTTGCCAAAGAAATAGCAAACACTTTATTTATTAGCTGTTGTTTTCATAGTGCAGCTCTAAGCCCAAAGCCATGGACTAGCACGGAGGCAGAAGCCGCTCTGCCTGGTGGGCACAGGTCCATCCCATACCAGGGTCAAGTGCAAGTGAGGGCGGCTGACACCCTCTGAGTCCTTCTTCCAAGGCCTTGTCATTTGGGATAAACAGGATTACTACCTATAGCCCTTTTCACTCACAAACCGATGCACCTTGGGGACAGCTGAAGGACTGCACTGATTTTTCTCCTGCTTGCAAGTTGCTTATTGTGACTTGGATTATGATCAACCTTGGAAGCCTGGACAAAAACCAATTTCCCACTGTGCTAGAGCCCAGCACTGTAGGGAGAAAAGCCCTGTCCTGAGAAGCATCAAGCCTTGACTCACCAAAGTCCTTAAGTACATGCCTAAAATGAGATCTGCACCAGGACATGCTTAAAATGAAGCGCTTGCATTAACTCTGCACCTAATAGGGAGCTGGCCTGACCTAGGGGTCTGGCTTTCTCTGCACGCCTGCCTCTGCCTGCAGGCTGAAGGCAAGATTTTTGTGTGGAAACTCAGTGATACAGGATCAACAGTCAATCCCCAAGTGCTGTGGGGAATCACAAGCTTTGGGGGGATGCTGAGGACTCTCAGCACGTGCAGACTCAGTGCCTGCAAATCATACACATGTTCACAAAACCTCCTGGCATGGCTCAGCAAGTCCAGAGCAAAAATAAATGAAGGAGGTTTGCCTAGGTCCAGATGTGTCTGAATTCAAAGGGACCTGGAAAATGATGGCCTGGACAAAAAAGTTGGGAAACACCATTTAAACATAAAGCCATGAGGGTAGGTTTGAAAAACAGTCAACACAGATTCTCTCGGCTAGTTAGACAAGGGAGCCCTGTGAATAACCCGTTTTTCAGTCCACCAAAGAACTGCCAGACCAGACAGTGATGTTCCAAACTGTGTCCCCTCTCCAGAACATTTTCTCCAATTTTCTTACCGAAATTAAGATCAGATATTTTGTATGTCAATGAATTTTATTTTTCAGGATGGTGTTTTTTGATTTTCAAGATTATAAATTAAATTATGTAAATGTCATCTCAATACATAAAAGCATTTATTTTGACAGTATTAAAATGGCATGTTTTGATTAACAAAGGGTTCCCACTTCTCTCCAAGCTGGATTTCTTTCTGAAATGGGAAACAAAACTCTCTGCCTGCAAAACTTTGCTCGGCTTTAGTTAAATGCTGAGACACTAAGAAAAAAGATCTGTGGCATTATACTGAAGTTAACGTTATATACTTATAATATATAGCAGCAGTTCTAAAAAGCATGCCCAGCCCTGGGATTACTCATATTAAAATATCCTCTTTAAGAGGCACACAAGAAGTTTGACATTTTGGGGAAACTGAAGCCACATTCCTATGAAGTCCCAGTGGTCACAGGCCACTAAGATGACCCTTGTTAGGGTCAGACCAGGATTTTAGCATTTAGCCCATTAGCATGGCTTATGGAACTGAACATATTTCTGTATCTAGATCTATTAAACCTGAATGGCCTTATATATCATTCTTGAAGGCACTGATTTACTAAAAGCCTTTGAGATCCCAATGCTACTGGTTGAGATGTTATACACTACTGGTGCAAAAGTGAAGTAAACCAACTTTCCCCACCATTAGTATTGATGGTGGTGATTGGGTTAGGATGGTTTACCAGATCCTCCCACATCAGTTCCCCATACTTTCATGTTTCTGGTATAATATAGTGTTCAAAGGGATGGATAGGTTAAGGTTTGCTTTGTGACCTGTTGCTGCTGCTGGCTGCATGCTGCAAAAAGTATCTGTAAGAACTGGGAAGTTTGGTAAGTTGTTCCTTTTAGAAAAAAAGTCTTTGACACTCTTCAGTGAAGTGTGCAAAGCTGCTAATGCTGGTGCTGGTGCTCAGTGACAAGCTTCTCTTCTCACCATCACTGTTGTCTCCTCCTAGAATCATAGGATCAACTAGGTTGGGAAAGACCTTTAAGATCATGAAGTCCAACTCTAAACAGGCATTTCATTTACAGCACCTTGTACCTAGAGCTTCTGGAGTTGCCCACTGGCCTTGAATGTCATCCCCTGGTTTAGCTGGTGAGCACTTAAAGTTGGGTCAGGCTGAAACCACAGAGGCTGAACACCATTTCCCCGTCATGCTTTTGTATTTACCTGGCGCTAACTTCATGAAAGGACAACTTGCCTACTATAGGACAGCCTGAAACAATGGACTGTCCGCTAAGACTTGGAACAAACGTAGGGATGGGAAGGCCCTTTGTAGCAATGAGATGTCTTCTCACTCTGCTAAGGTAAATCCATTTTGTAAAGCCACCAGCTGCATGGATTGGGGGCAGCAGATTTCTTTATCGCAGCAAACAGCCTTGGCCACCAGTAACCATTTTACCATCCGTAATCTTGATCTGAAAGCCCATCTTTTATCATCCAGGTCCAATCCTAAGAAGCTGTTCCTTGCCTGACGCAGAGTAAAGGAAGGGTAGGTGCCTCCTTACAAGCAGCAGGCACTACTTTCCCCTTCTAGTAAAAGAACTACTGTCCTCACAAGAGGCTTGTAGCAGCTTTAGCTTAAGCCAATAGAAAAACTTAGGTTTTGGGATCTGGCCATTATACAGCAACAGCATAAGAGGTACACTAGGCACCTACCTGCAACTTGGATTGCTCTACTGGCTCCATTGAGCAAACCCATTTTTATTAGCAGAGGATCTAGTCCACATACTATCAGAGCTTGCTGCAGCTATCCTGAGTCCTATCAGCTATGAATCTGGCCTCCAGAGATGTTATATCTCCCGCTTCCAAATAAAATGGGCTTGTAGTATCAATGAAATGGCATCAGAGAAAGCTTATAGCAAATGTAATATGTGAAACATTAACCACAATGCTCACAGTCCTAGAAAGGTCTGATAAGCCACGATTAAACTTAATTATGGATTACTTTATATTACCTACCTCCAAGCACTGTGGAAAATTGCTTCCTTTTAACTGCCTTGGCTGGCTTGCTCTGACCACACACATACTGAGGGATATTTTCCCATGATTGATGTATTTGTTTACCAGGCTCCTTGCTCAGATACAGGCCGATTCTCCCTTTAATCAGAGGTGTGAATACCTTAACAGTTGTCAGAGCCCACATTAAGCTCCTGATTAAAAGATATCTTCACACTTATCATTAAAGAAATACATGGAACAAAGCAAATTCATATACTCAGTATAGAACTCACAAAGAGCAAGTAGTTATTTTATGACCCACTTGTCCCACTGGCATTTCATCAAGTTGTATCTTACAATAGAAATGTTGTTTTATTTTTTCTTTGTTGTTTCCTTTAACCAATGAGTAGATGGAAGGGTTTTGGTGGGTTGAGTTTTTTTGCTTTTGCCTAAGGGTGGAAAGCTTCATGAACATCAGTTTTCACTCTACTTCCTTTGACTGCTTATCTACACTGGCTATTACTCTCTTTTGCTACAGCAATATTACCAATAAAATAAACATGTCAAAATTCAGAAGCACAAACAAGTTCATCTGTGACATTAATTTTGCCTGGCAAATAATTCTCCTTGTTTCTGCAAGGGCTTCAATTTCTTGTGGATTCAAAGCAAATTCATCTTTAATTCGATGTCTCCGTCTTATTTTTCTTTCCCAGTCTCATTAGAGTAAAAATAGCAAGGATATCCATATGATTAAAGACTTCATGTGCAAGAAAGCAATCTGGTCATAGTGCTCCTTAGCTTTATGTACTTCTTTCTATTTGACAACATTAATTTGCCATCTGTCAGCTCAGTTACATAGTTTACTTGCTGCTTGCTTGGCGTTCACCTCCCCCTTTTTCGCTGTCAGCTGTTTTTAATAGTTGGGCCTCCTTGAGTGGGCCATTTATGCAGATTTGAAACAGGAGAAATCCTAAAAACTGACCATATGGGAACCCACTTTGTACTCCCCAGGCTGACATAGCCGTGCACAGCCCTCCTCCCCCTCCCAAGCACCCCCAGCACTTGAAAAGAAATCCAGTCTTTCCATACCTCCATAGCACCTCTCATCTGGGGGACTCCAGAACATCACACAGCAGATGCAGACAGCCCAATTCTGCTCTCTTGGGCAGGTCTGCTGAGGTCAGTTGAATTGTACAAGATCTCCTGGGAGCTCCATTCAGCCCTAAACATGCAATCAAATAAGTAGCAGACAGAGACTGCTAAGATCATACCAGGAAGGCGGCCAGGCAGCTCTTTCCACAGCCCCCTTCCACCAAGGATGTCCTGAAGGGCCATGTGCTTTACTTGCCTGGTCCCATGTGCAACCCCAGTGCATCAGAGACCTGATGTTTCTCTCACATCAACATCTGCAATAAGGGTTATGGATATAATCAATATTTCAATCTTCTGTGGTAACTCAGTTCCTAAAACTCTTCCTTTTTCATCTAAAAGCCCTAAATTCTAGGGGGAAAAAGCCCAAACCCAAACCAAACGAACTGGGAGATGGGTGAGGAGAATTGGGAGATGAATGTAGTGTTTTGGAGAGGAATTGGAACAAGCTGACCCAAGAATGACCCAAGATGGCTACTCCATCCCTAGAAATGGCATCAAGGAAGTGTCATCAAAGCCAGGTGGGATGAGGCTTGGAGCAACCTGCTCTAGTGGAAGGTGTCCCTGCCCATGGCACAGGGTTGGAACTGGATGAGTTTTAAGGTCCCTTCCAACCCAAACCAGTCTGGGATTCTATGGTTCTATAAATGGGACCATCTAGTTCTCAACTGCCAAGGCACCATTAGAGTGGCAGAATAAAAGCTTGAAAAATGTGATTTTTCACATGAAAATGTGATTTTTCAAAAATTCTCTCCAAAACTCTGGAATTTTCAGTATCTTCTGGCAGTGCTGCCACTTCCTCATTATTGTTTGTTTAGAATATATTGCTTCTGGAAACACTTTCTTTGTATAATATTTTTTGAGTGATCTTGCAAATACGTCTATAAAAGTTCTGTTATAATTAATATCCTCCATCTTTCCAAATCTATGACTGAGAGTGGAGCCCAATGGGCAGCAACTCAGCCTTTCTGCGAACAATTCTATTTCCCACTTGATGAGGCTGAGAAGGTAAAAATCGAACACTCCCTTTTATTGGAAATGCCCTGGTTTGGGGACAGGAGGCTTTCAGAGCAGCATCTCTAGAGCATCTGGGGCTGATGTGGGAGGGGAGTCTGGCTGTCACATTAAGAGGATTGCAACAGTAGGGGAACATTTTTTTCCCAGATCCCAACCATTTAACCCTCCAAAACTCGTATCTGATGCTTACAATTATGCTTACAAAAGGAAATACGTCAGTTTTTAGATCTAAAATAATATCAATTAATCTGAACATACAGCAAACCTGATTCTGTCCATTTCTTACATGTAATTTTTCTGCCAGTTGGAGAGTTTCAGAATACTCAGGAGGACTGAATTGAAAAAATGAACTTTTCTCCTGAGCAGAAAACCAACATCAAGACTGCTTATTGCTTAATTCACAGGGGGAAACCAAGCTGTGCAAGCTAAGGGCTTCATGGCTTACTGGGACAGTGAGAGCCCGGGCTGCTAAGCACTGCCCTTTGCCAGTCAGATTGGCCCATGCTCTTCCTTCTCCACCTAAATAGTGTAGAGTGGAAGTATACATAGAAGGGGTTTCATCCTCAGGAGTAGCTAAGTTACCTGCAAATAAGTAAATTAAGTGGTTTGTATCAATACCAGAATTCATTACATTCCAGAGCCACCATATGCTTTATGTCCTTTTTCAGGAAGAAGCGACATTATCAGGGCTGTGACTCTTTGCACCGGCGTTTTATTTGTTGTTTGTTTTTCCCTGGTTGCTTTCTCAAAAACTCATTTCCAAGTGATCAGGAAAAAATGTAACCAGCTTAAAACCTTTTAAACTGGAAAGCCAGTAGCAGATGAACAGGATCTAAGGTCTAGATAGCTTAAACATAAAGGGTTTACGATCCTCACAGCCCTGCAGGGAGGACACAAGGTTGCAAAGTGATCTTAGTCTGGGTGACCTCCACTAGACATCCAGCAAAAGGATGGACAACATCATGGACAACATCAGCAGAGGGTGGCTCAACTCAGGCTGCTCCTGGAGCTCAGCTGAATGTGGTTTTGCTGGTTTTGATCCACACCCCAGACAGAAAAACAGCCAGTGTTCGGGCAGGTCCTTGGCAAGGAACCCAGAAGAGAGCTGCTGGTGCTGGGGAGAGAAGGGTGATCCTACCTAACGCAGGTTGGTCAGAGGGCTGACTGCAGGCATGGAGGCTGACAACACGACATCAGCATTACTATATCTAGAAAAGCAAAGATGGAAATGACTTTCCAGCCCTGACAGCCCAAACCTGGTATCAGCAGCCATGAGAAGATCACCCCAGTAAAGGGAAGTCCAGCTGTGAGACAGAGCCAAAGTAATACCTCCAGCACTGCTCCCCTGATGTGAGCCTGACCAGATGCGTGCTGCCTCTGGGGCTACAGCTGTCTGGTAATTCAGAACAGTCTCCACGCTGCTCTCATTTAGGTTGGGGGCCAATGCACAGCTCACTTCAGACAGAGTTCAAAGGCCGCCCCGAGCTGCTCTGCACGCAGGCTGGCCACCAGCTGGACTCAGGGCACTGATGCCACCAGCCACTTGCCAGCTTCGGCTTCCAACTCTGCACTGGGCTACGAGCCCAAATGGGGCTGGTGAGCTGGTGGCTCTCATGGGCTACCAGAGGGTCCCTCAGACCTCCTCCAGGAACCCTGACAAGTCCTGCTGTGCATCACCTCTCTGTAATGTACAGATGCACCCAGATTCACGCAGCTCATGCAAAAATGTAATCCCACAAAGATATCCAAAGCTGGTTTTAGGTTGAAAAAGCTCATTCCATTCTTGTATGGCAAAGATACTTACCTTAAACTTGGTACCAAAGGCAGCACTTCGTAATTTCAAAACATAACCACTGCTCCAAACATTTCCCAGTATCAGCACATGTTGGATGCAGATATCCAAATATTTAGGAGTGGCTTTCTGGGGCCTAAGGTCTGCACCACTGGCCAAACCCTGCCTCGTGCAGACAACATGCTGGTATAGATGACAGAAGCTATAATGGCAAAACAAATCCATCAACACTTCGACCAAAAACAGAAATAGTGGAAAAAAACCCCAACATCAACATGATGCTGTTGGCAAAACGTGGCAGCAATGTTCAGTTTAAGAATTTCCATTTACAATAAGGCCTGACAGCTTCTGGGATACACTGTCTTACAGAGGCTGGATCCATTTTAGAGGCATGGGAGTTTAGCTAACCAACCAGTCCTCTTCCTCTCTGGGAAGACTCATTAGCTACAGGGAAACTCAGTGTGAATGGGAGGTGTGTGTGGGGTACAGGTAATTACACAGGCACCTTAGAAATAAATCACCATCCTACTGTTGATATGACTGCAAACCTGGAACTGATCCTCATTTTAGCCTAGGAGAAGGTCTTCAGCAACACTCTATAAACTACAAAGAAAAGAAAAGGAAATTGACTTTAAAACTAACATTTTAATAATACTGAGGTGTTGACAAAACCCTTGGAGAGCAAAAGAGCTCCATCACAAGGGATGGACTCTCTGCCTGAGAAGCAGCTCCCGGGGCACTGCTGGGGCCAATGTTCCATTAGCTCAGTGACTATTGCTATTGCTGTGTCTGGAGAGGATGCTGTGTAAGAAACAGGCTGCAGAGATACACAAGCCAGCACTGTATGTGGTACTTTGTACTGGTCCTGTTTGAGCACCTCCAAACACTCCTCCCTGCAGGAGCAACAGCAGAGGCAGGAATGCGCTC
>NW_009918871.1:69725-77005 GCF_000696875.1 Nestor notabilis
GAATGGGAACCTGCAGAACCCTGGTGCTTGGCAGCATCACAAGATGTGAAACGGGAGGTCAGAGCTGCTGTACTTCTTAACAGGGAATCCCAGAGGGAATTGGGATGCATGCTCCCAAAGCATGTGTGCAGCTAGCCTGGGATGGAAACGCGAGTGCAAACTGCAAGTCTGCTGTCTAGCACATAGACTTGGGGGCTGTAACACCCGAGGTGCATATACTCTACTACTCAACGCATGCATACAGTGACTATTTACCCTGCAAAAATATAAGCCAGGCTCTTGGGCACACTACGTACATGAATACATGCGAAGTCTCCTCTGGCTTTCAGCAGGCCACCTGACATCCACATGCCCTACAAATGCAATGCAGTGTCAGTGTTAACAGGGACATAGCAATGCTGGTGGAGAGGGTGGACCTGTGGAATTCCCTCAGATTACATCAGAAAAATGCAAATCTGGGAGGTTCAGGATGCTCTTCTGAAAGCCTGGTTACATTCATTCAATGCCCAGAAACATATGAGCTAGCCTCACTTGTAGGAGCACTGCTTTCTTGAAAATCTTAGGCTCTGTTCTCTTCCCTTCAATTGGGATGATAGTTCTGACTTGCCTTTTCAGCAATGATTGTCTCCTGCACTGAAGACATGCCATGTCGTAAGCCAGCAGGTCTGTAATCTTTACAGAAGCCAGGCTGACAGCAATGTAACAAGAATCATATTGATGCTGTGTTAGACCACGGCGCAGAGTGCTTGCTCTGCTCTCTGCAGCAAAGCATGCTGTAAGATCCAAACCCACAAGGGACAGGCATCGGAGTCCCCAACAGACAACCTGAGTAATGCAATACAAAAAGCCACAGAACTCCACAGAACGCAGCGGCCCTGACTCACAGCTACTGCACCCTGCTACCTCCTGACAGGTTTTGATAAAATGAGGCTGTTTCTAGCCAGCTGAGAGTCTCCCCCTGGTCCGTGGCTCAGGCAGAGGTTTGAGAGCCACATAATAACCCCAGTCATTTCACGAAGCACTGCTGCTGAGCTGCCATACTGAGCAGAGAGGACACGAAGAGGTGGCTCCAGGTAGCCACCTCACCACTAGTCGTGTCAGTCATGCTTAGGTGGCTTAAAGGAATTAGTTATCCATTTAATTTGGGAAATTTTCCCAGAAAGTCTCAACTCCTGAATACAAGTAAGAGTTGCTTAGAAAAATACTTCACTGCACTTGGCTACTGTTCGGTACTACACCGGATCAGACATGTAGCTCCTGGGCAGACCAGTATGGTTCAGTGTTGGTGCAGACACCTTTCTGAATTTACCTGCAGTCAGCCAGGAGTTCAGCCTGTGAGCAGCTCTCTCTCTCTTGAGATCTCTGCAGGTATCTGCTACTTATCATAGAATCCCAGACTGGTTTGTGTTGAAGGGATCTTAAAGCTCATCCATTTCCAACCCCCTGCCATGGGCAGGGACACCTTCCACTAGAGCAGGTTGCTCCAAGCCCCTGTGTCCAACCTGGCCTTGAACACTGCCAGGGATGGGGCAGCCACAGCTTCTCTGGGCACCCTGTGCCAGCGTCTCAGCACCCTCACAGGGAAGAGCTTCTGCCCAAGAGCTCATCTCAGTCTCCCCTCTGGCAGGTTAAAGCCATTCCCCTTGGCCTGTCCCTACAGGCCCTTGTCCAAAGTCGTGCTCCAGGTTTGTTGTAGCCCCTTTAGGCACTGGAGCTGCTCTAAGGCCTCCCCTTAAGGAGCCTTCTCTTTTCCAAGTTGAACAACCTCGGCTCTCATGCTGTCTTTGGTCATGTCCTGCTATTTCAACCTGCTAAAAGGGAACTATATTCCCTTAATAACTTAATTTTACAACTCTCCCCAACCTTAACATGTGCTGCCTTCCTGGGTCACCTGCAGAGCAAGGTCCTGGCTGGGACTGGAGGAGAGATGGGTGCGAGGCAGGCAGCAAAGCCCAGCACTGCTGCTGTTCCCTGCTCTTCGCTGCCCAGCTTCCCTCCCCATGTCTCCCTCTCTGCTTTGCTTTCCTTAAAAACTTTGAAGTTTCTTTTGCATTGTGGTTGGTTTTCACATGCACCATAAAAATCCGTGTGCTGGGAATACTGTGGTTAAGACATGGGAATGCAAACATTGTGGGAATAATTTGGGGTTTGTTTTTCTTTTCCTTCCCCTTTTTTCCCTTCTATAAACTAACTTTTCCACTTCTTCAGTATGTTGGCACTTAGAACTTGTTTGGCCTGTTAACAGAAACAAGGACTGAAGGGGTCACATGAATGATCTGTTTTGAAAATCAAGCAGAAGCCTGTTGCAAGGGTTTGAGCACGTAATTCCTGGTGTAAGGACTTGCACATCTAAGCACCTGGCAGTTGGAAACTCAGGTGGCCATGACTAATGACCCTCCACCCTCCAACCTAGCTGCCACTGCCCTCACCCCCCACTTGTCCCCATTCTTCTCCCGCAGAAGCCTGCTCTTACGCATCTCCAACCTCTCTTACAGCTTTTTGTCAGCTCCTGTCCAAGGGCCCTCTTCAGGCCACCCCATTCCTCTCCCAGCTTTGAGAAGATGACCGTTAGCTCTTGTTGCCATCCAGAGTCTTGCCTTCCAGGGTCTTTGCTGCTATCTCCCTACATGGCTGTCACTGTGCATGTTTCTGCATCCCGACAGCTCATTTTAACAGCCACTGGAGGGTCACAGTTGCTGCACATCTCTACACAGGTCAGGATACCGCAAGGTATCATTACAATCCAGCCCACTCAATACTGAAGACTTACACTAGAATGAGCAAGTTCACGGTGCTGGCTCCATGGCAGCTCCACAGTCACTGACAGCATATGCTGAAAAACATCCAAACCAACAAATCTTTAAATGTCATCAGGGTTTGGATTTTTTTCAGTGGTTCTTACAGATCTGTCCTGGATCAGCTCACAGACCAACCTGGGTTTTGAAACAATCAATCATTTGCACAGAATAATAAGAAGACAGAAAAACATTTTCTCAGGGGCGTGTTTTGTTTTTCCATCAATGGCTCCTATTATCACATTACCAACCACTACAAAACCTTCATCCCCACCACACCCTGCCTTTATCTTCACACATGTTGAAGGAAGAAAAGGCTGATGTTCCCATTCTATCTCCTGGAGACCTGAGACTGAGGGAGCCTACACAGAGCCTAGGAAGGGCCTTGCAGGAGAGCAGGCACTAGTAAGGGCTAAGACATGGCTCCAGCCACAAGCCTTCCCCCAAAGGCCAAGCTGGACACAAGGGCTTGGAGCAACCTGCCCTAGTGGTAGGTGTCCCTGCCCATGGCAGAGGGTTAGAACTGGATGAGCATTATGGTTTCTTCCAACCCAAGTCATTCTGGGATTCTATGGGTCTATAAAGTCTCATTCTGCTTCCTAGGAAGTAGCGCTTTTAGGAAAACAGTACTTTGGTTTTTACCTTTTCAGTAAAGAAACATTCTCACAGTTTTTCCAAAAGGACTCAAGATGTGACATTGTTAAAAAATAAAATCATAATCAAAAAAGCTTGTCTTCTTTTATGATCTTGACCTGCATCTCCTGAATGTTTTGGGTTGGTTGTACTATGTTGCTCATCATTTTTTCACTCTTCATCAATGTCTTGGAGACGTCTGTGTACAGTCTGTTTCTAAAAGGCTTTGGACGCTGATGTCTACTCCAAAACACTGATGTCTACTCCAATAACACGGGGGTGATTTGAGCTCTTAGTCCCTGTACTATTTACAAAGCTCCTGGGGAAGTGCTGTTGTAGAAGATCATAATTAATAATGAGCATTATTTATAGTGGGGGCTGCAGAATAGAATTGAAAGTGTCACCAGATTTTACATCCAAAATATTGTCTAAGCTAGTCCTTTCTAATTCCCAGGCATTGCTGTGGGAAGATACAATTGCACATGTAAATACTTTCCCATGCCTCCTCACCATATGCATATTTCGCATGTGTAAAGCATATGGGAATGTACGTAGGGCCTCATTGGAAATGTAGTGTGTGTGTAAATTGTTGCTTGTCTACATCTGTGTATCTAATTGCATGTGAAAATCACTACTTTAGTTGCATCAATGAAATACAACTTTTTGAAAATACAGCTTGCATGTGTTTCTCATTCATTTTAGCGAGGCACAAGATGATCCAGTTGAAAAACAGTAGCTAAGACCAGATGTTCTTCTGTTCCTCCAGCGTGAGAGAAGCAGCTCAGCCTTAAGAAACTCAAAGCTGCTTAGCTTAGGATGCTTGCAGTATCATGGGAGAGAAAGATCATCTCCTTCAGTGGCCTCCTTTTCCAAGGACTCTGACCTATCCCAAAAAATGTCTATGGCAGAAGTTCACCTCTGCTTCCAGTAATTTAGAATCAAGCACCAAGTCATCGTCAAGTGCTGGTAAGCAACAGTGAAGATGCTGTGGTCATTTAGTGAGTTCTGAGGAAACCAGGGGGTGCTCCTGGGGACACTCCTGGACATATGGCAGAGGTTTAATGAAGTATATGATGAGAATGGCAACTCATCCATCTGTGCCAATAGTAATTTTTAAGCTATGTGCCTAATTTCTAAACAATTGAGTTTTAAAGATTTTAATAACTTCTTGAATTTTTCCACAGCTCTGCTGCTGCTGTGGTCATACTTCCAAATTCAATGTACCTCTTACTCCTCCACTTAAAACATTCACTTTTCATTAAACCTGCAGGAAAAACAAAATCTGGATTAATTTCAAATTATTGGCCAAGCTCAAAGAGACATCCCAGCCCTTTATGGGGTGCAGATAAAAGAGCTCACAGTCCCTGCTCTGCCAGGAAAAACGTTCAATTTCTGTGAAAAACATTATGAAATCAAATGAAGAGCTTATTAAACTCTGAGATGCAAGAATTTGCGAATTGGACAGCAATGCTTGTATATGTCAGACCCCTGAGATGAGATGGTGCCTGTCATAAACTGCTGCTGGATGCGTAAATAAGACTCACTGTGCTCTCCCCCAGCCGTGGAGAATTGAAGTAGGAGCTCGGGCTGAAAGCGCTCTTTGTGAGGATCAGCTCCAAAGATTTATGTGCAAGAACCTTTTCTTTATTTACCAGCTTGCTGAGACTGACAAAGTATTTGATAGCTTGGAGCCTTCAGCCCAAGAGCCTGGCCCGTAAGAGCATCTGTCAGTGATTGTACCTGCTTTGCTATTTATTTTTCCGTGCCCCAATCTGCAAGTGCCCTGCTGTCCTGTCAGTGAAGGACCTGCTCCACACTCTCTTCCCTTCCACCTCTTCCAAAAGCCTCAGACGAAACTGTTTTGGGTGCTTTATTCTAGGACATATGAACCTAATCCTGTTTTTCAAAGAAGCATCAGTTATTCTAATAGTTATTCTAAAGTGTTAGTTATTCTTCTGAAGAGAGGTGTTTTAGTTGGCAGAGGTGCTCACTGGCCATTGCAGGTGTTGGAAGTGTAGTTGTACCCGAGGGAGTGATGACTATTAAAAAGCACTCCCTCTAAGCCATCAGCTCTATAAAGTTACTTTCACAAATAATTGTAGGCTATACAGGGAAGACAAGTCATCTCTATGCTTATCAATACCATGGACCTTTAGTGTTGCTTCGAACAAATTCATGAGAAGACTTGACTTGCAGAGCCCACTCTGAGTTTGCAGAGTCTGCAGCTACAAACAGCTTTTCACTTCTTACCAGTAAACCTACTGCATTTGATCTGCACATGGGGACAGAGCAACGTCTCAATTTATAAATGCAAATATGTCAATAAGGCTGCTGCAAATCAGGGTGTGCATGTCCACCCAGAGATGCAGCAGACATCTGCCAAGTTACCCTGGGAGCTGGGTGAGAAAAGCAGATGGTATTTTCTCCTTGATCAGGTAAACACAATACATGCACAGCTAGAGCATATTAAAAATAGGTATCCATTTGTGAGTTTTCCTAAATGGCCATATTACACAGAGCTCTTGGCTAAGGAGTTGCATGATAGTTCATATTTTTGTCCTCGAAGTTAGGTGCATGAGTAAGAAGACTGGAAGACCACTTACCTTGAAATAGTCTGCTTATGATACTGCATGCTTCTTCCTTTCTCCTAGCAAGATCATATCCAACTTACTGATGAGTTCTGTTCTAAATACAACTTCCAGAGAGCAGCTGAAATATTTTCAAACCTTATCTGCATTTTTGTGCATATATTGTTGCTTCTATATTGGATTTTACTTAGTGTGCAGGCAGTGAGACCATGAACAAGATATTGCAATGTCTGAGTGAGACCACCAGCTCCCTGGAGCAAGCTGCTGTCCTC
Source organism: Nestor notabilis (assembly GCF_000696875.1). Lineage (NCBI taxonomy): Eukaryota > Metazoa > Chordata > Aves > Psittaciformes > Psittacidae > Nestor > Nestor notabilis. The sequence continues at coordinate 76,014 of NW_009918871.1, forward strand.
CCCGCCTTGAGTATTCCACTGTTCCCATCCCACACAGCCCTACTTTACGACATGACCGGGGAGAAGAGCCTCATCTTTGCTCAAGGACTTTCCTCCTGAGACAATCTTCCAGGCAGTCCCAAGCCCTGCGCTCCACAGCCAGCACCTTCCATGCTGGGTTAGAGAGCAGGGTCCTGGGAAGAAAGGACTTGTGCCATGGATGTGCCCAAAGCAACAAGAGGTCTTCCTTGCTATTACTGTCTGATCTATTTAGGTACCACTAGGTATCCTCTGATAGCACAGAAAAGATCTCAAATCACCAAGCTTACAAACTGCAGGCAATAGTATAGATTTTTAGCAATAGTTATTTTAGGGTGACCTCTGGTTAGTCTTCCTCATCTCCTTTGCAAGAAGAGAGGCACCTGGATCCAGCAGATGCCTCCTGTTATGTGTCCATACGAGTACTCCCTGTCAAGCTTCCACGTTTCTACATCTCATCTGAGTGTTTTGCCACATATTTCTTTTCCCAGTTTTACCTGGTAGTTCACATGACCTAAAGCCATCTTCAAACATCCTGCAACATTTTCTACTTGCTGTGGGTCTCAGCAACCCCGCAATGATGAGAAAAACACACCTTAAAAGTCAGCTTTCTCCAGATGCCCACCAGGCTGCCTTGATCCCTCTAGTGCTCCGAGTGCTTGAGCGCAAAACTGACAATGCCACGTACCTCTAAACAGGGCATTCATTTCTTTCAGGGTAATTTCCTAAGACTCAGCAGCCTTCAACCAAGAATCAAGCAGGCTCTGGCAGAATGGTGGTCGGAGTCTCCCTCCACTCATTCAGAACATGTTATTGCTGGGGCGGGAAGCAAATACAGCCGACCAGTAATGCCTGTGTCCAAGGAAAACACTCCCTTTACTGTATCTGGTGTTTTGAAATGGACGAAAATAAATTATTTATTATCATGACTTTTGGGCTGAACCTGTTTATATGGGCTTGCATCTGTCTGATCG